>NC_056524.1:174069771-174206691 GCF_019175285.1 Sceloporus undulatus
CACAGGTTTCAAATCAGATCTTTTATTTTCATTCAAGCCTCAGCTGACATGTTTAGGCAGAAAAATATCACATCAGAAGTAGCTAGAAAGTATGCCTTATTTAACATTTACTAGAATGACTAAACATTACACTTCTGAGAATTTCAGTGATACAGATCCTTTGCTTTTAGTCATGCCAAGAGTGCCAAGTGAGGAATATACAGAGAATGGGATGGCTCAGTTAGTGCCCTCGCTAAGGCATTGTACAGTATAAACTGGTATTTGGTGGAGGGGACTGAAGCACAGACAACATTTATGCCACCACAATGGAAGCACCAGGACTGAGCAAATGTTTGATTATGAAGGGAGGAAAGAACCTTCACAATGGAGCACTTAAAAGAGCAAAATAACACTTACTAGAATACGCAAAGTATTTAAGAGGGAAATCTTAACAAGGTTAATTATTTGAAGCTGTGGTCTAAAATAAGTCCAGGCAATGAAGCTTGTCTGTTTAAAGGTGCTGTTTTATTAATAAGATTGGTTTGAAAGCTCAGCATGTAAAGCCAGTCTCAAACATCTGTTTTAAATGTCACTGATTAGAGACAAGCATGGCTTCAACACACTTATCTTCAAAGAGCCCTATGAAAGGAAAGTTAAGAGGTTTGCTGCCCTGCACCTTTTGCTCAGCCTGAAGACTTTGCATTATGGTAAGTAAGTTCCTTTTTGTATGATGCACACCTTAAAGCAATGGTAACATCCAAACAGTTTCAAACCAGCCTCCATATAATATTAGCAAAGCAGAAGACTATATGCTCTTTCACTTAACAGGCATGCAAATCAAGCTACCAGATTTCACAGAGCCCACTGTAAGGGATTGGGGGAATAATAATATTATTATTTCTGTTAAATTCTATTTAACCTGTTATAAACACATAAGACAGATGGGGTAAACATGTCTGGGAAATCACGCAATCAGAATCCTTTACCACCACTTGACGTTTCATGAAAAAAAATGTGGCAAATAGCTTTCTCTACAAGGTACGGCGTTCCCTTTTTCAAGTATAACAAAATAATAATTTACTGCTTGGAAACACATATTGGCTATCTGCAGAGACTGGTCTATTTCACAGCAAGCTATGATACCTAGAGAAGTAACATAATGAAAATTTCAGTGCTTATTTCATACAGCTTCCATCTTTTGATTGCCTACATTGAGGTACAGAAACCTAGATGACATTTACGCATAAGTGCCCAATGCACACTTATTTCCTAGGCCATCAGAACTTTCCAAGGATATTAAGATTAAAATACTAAAACAGCTTTTTAAAGGCTAGAAATAGAAAAATAGCCTCTGGGATTCTTGCCACATTTGTCTTCCAGTTATTGTTTTATTCTTTTGTAGCAAAGCATTAAGATTATATTTCCTTCACCAGAAGGGGTCAAATTGTGTTTATGGCTGCAAAACTTCCTAGACAAGCAAGAAAAGAGAATCACTGCAGCCACAAATTAAATGTTTTAACAAGGATTTAGTACCCCAAAGCAAAGTAAACAAATTAAAATGTTCTTATTTGTAAAGCACCTAAGGCTGTTTTTCTTCATACATGCATGTTGAAGTATAAATATAACTGGTCAGAAGCATTAGTTTACTATATGGAAGAAATAGATCAAAATATCGTTACACTGATGAGAGAAGTAACATCAGTGGTATTTCAACATTAGCAGTGATCAACTTCAGCAAGATTTTATGATTTCACAAGCTCATAGATATGCTCTTCTATACTTGTTACAACATCCAATGACCTAGATCATATACAGCACAATGAATAAAGTTTGTTCAGCAGCTACCATAATATACTCCGAGAATATATAGCAATCTCAAATACATAGGCCAGTTCTTCCCACTAGTAATTCACATATTTAACAATATTTTGATCTTTTCATGGCAAGCACATATAAAGAATGTGCAAGACTTAAAGAACAGCCAAGACAAGTAGTAAAAAACACATTTTATTTATATGGAAAAGCTTCAAGTCAGTTTTGTTAAAATGTCGTAAAGATTATACTGCCCATATGGGATAAAAAAGTCAGCTGTGAATAGAACAAAAGTAGTTACATTTCTTTCTACAGAGCAGTGCAATTAATTCACATTGCAATAAAAGTATGCAACAGAATCAAAACCATGTGTTTCCCATAATCAGCATACTGAGAGTTAGAGTGCAAAGTTTGTTTTAAGAAGTATTTTTATAAGTATTCCTCTGCGAAGGAATGCTTCACTTATTTAATAGCAGTTGTATTTCTTTTTCAATACTGTGCAGAAAATCTAAAGTGAGTTGACTTGCATGGTAAATAAAATATAGTCTATACAGTAAAAAAATACAAATTATACAATGAACTAACAAAGAATGAAATTCAAACACAGACTTACAGGACTGACATCTCAAAGACACATAGAATATTTCTCATGTAACACCTAGTTTTTCAGCAAAAAAAATATTTTGGTTGCTCTACAATTGCAGTATGGATCTTGTAGGCTGGAGATGCAGATGTCCACGTATCTTTAAAAACATAATAAATGTCTTTTGCAAAGCATACAAAAAGGATAAATACTCTCATCACAGTCTTCAGGTTAATTTTCGTAGTTATTTCCTTGTTCCAGAAACACATTTATATGGGTGAAAATCAAAAAGGGCTTCATGGTACACTGAAAACAGTAAACTGTGCTCCATTTACTTCTAATTTTGAAAAAACCCTAGAATTTACAGTACTCTGGTATATATGAAAAAGTCTTGAAAGTTTACATTGCATATTTCTGTGTCCATTCTCTTGCATGTCTGTTGTATCTGTCAAAGAAAAATTTTTAAGAAGTGAAATCACACATTCTTACGACTCAATATGTCACCATACACCAACTCTACAGTCAGATACAATGTGTTTCTAAAATTTATTACATTAGTGATCTTACTACGCTTACATTTGCTTAGAGAACATCTATATCTAAAATATACAGATTTAATTAATATGGATCATGGTATACAGCAGCATACTGACCCATAGCCGGGCAATAAACTGAGTACTGAGTAGAAAGTGCAATACTTTACTTAAAGCACGCCAAATACTGACTTTCTTGGATGCAAAGTGAGGCTTCTGTAGAAGATTTCCCCAGACAAGCAGGATGCAAGCGGGAGAAGGTAGGGGCCCAATAGTGGCCAAAAACCACCAAGGTGCGCACCTATTGCATCTCTAGAATGTGCATATACATGCATCTGATCCTTCAGGGTGTGGGCTGCAGGTGTCAGGCCAAAGGGAGAGCTTGCTAGTTCAGTAATACAGGTGAGTGTAGACAGAATCACAGATTCCACATAGAGATATTGCTGGAGTGCAAGTGACGGACAGAAACCTGGCAACTGAGGTAAAAGCATTCTCCTGGGAGAGGACAAGACTGCACATGGAAATAGTGGAATCAGTACATGATTTATCTTTTCCACAATGCCCTCATATTACTTCATCTCCACTTTTTCTTTCTCTTCCTAACTCAGTACAATGCAAGAGATCAGAAACCAAATTGCATCAATATAAGAAAATACTTGCTTGTTCAACTTAGGGGTACATCATGAAGGCTTCTTACATTAAAATACTGTATACTTATAAATTACCTACTTATCTTCATTAGATTGAGGAGAGCAGAGGACAACAGCAAGCCAAGCATGCACTAACCCATCTCAGTCTACTTACAACTGTGATTCCTCAACATTTAAGACAGCACACCCAGACTCTCATCAATTTTGTTTGACACTACCTAAAAAAAAGTCTGATCAGGTTGGGTATGAAGGTTTTTTTTTGGGGGGGGGGATATTAATATTTAAATGGGAGGGTTCCCAAAATCTGGCAAAAAGTTTTAACACATAAAAATATCACTGCATTTAATCCAAGCAGGTGACCACATCACCATACATTTTTTTTAAAAGAAATCGTACAGTAAACTATTGGACATACAATTTTTGAGGGTATAGAATACTTCAGAGCAAATATAGGGGAAAAGGTGACATTTAGTATATATGTTTTAACAGTTGTGCAGCCTAATTAGGGCTCCATTTTGAAAAATGCAACATATATCAAAGGACAAGAGTAGGAGATGTTCACAAATGTCTGAATAAAATAATATTTAGAGTCTGAAGTAGTAGAAGTAAAAATAAATCTTAATCTCACCAGATATTAAGATAACTGAAAAATATATGAATGTAGCTGAATCACCAGGGTGGGTGGGGGGAGTGTGTAGAAGGGACAAGAAGCAAAGCAAAGGAGAAGTGATCAGAATTGCTGAAGTGACGACAGTCATACTTACTTTTCCTTGTCTGACTTGTAGATCTGTGCAATATCTGGTACTAAAGGGTCATCTGGATTAGGATCGCAAAGTAAAGAGCATATGGACAAAAGAACTAGGTTAAAAAGAAAAAAATAAGACTTAATGACAGAAACATAGGAATTACCATATGGCAGATAATAGATTCAGTTTTCACTGTTTTATAATAATAATTCAGTAGTTCAGTTTGTCAAAATTGTCTTTCCCAAGTTCAATAGATCCTGTACATTCTTGCATTCATCTATCCACTGAACACATTTGAATAAGGTGACACAGTTACACATCCTCCAGCTCCAATATACATTGCCTTGTTCAATGGCACTGCATAATAGTTGATGTAAAATTGGCCTGAACCAAGTGGACAGACATGGAGTGTTTTTCAATTATTATTTTATTAATCAAGCAGAATAATACAAGCCAAATGATATGATGCAGTTAAAGACAAATACTATAACTATACAAAACACAGTAACACAGACAAGACAAAAAAAATCAATGAAGTCATTTTTGAAAAGATCAGTCTAAAGTTGAGCATAGTGAATACTGAACATTGAGTGGCTTAGCTGGACAATGTGATTTCACAGAATAGTCTTAATATTCCACTCTCAAACTTCAGAAACTGCAGTAGTTCTATCCAGCAACAGTGCCCCAAGACTCTGTAGGTGGGGTGTTCTCAGATGGGCCTCTTCTCAAGACCTTAACATCTGGAGAGGTTCGCAAAGAGTCTGGCAGTTTGCTCCCAAAGCCTAGGATGTTAACATCCTGAACTGGGCTTGCAAACAACTGCCAAACAGTGCTGGGCTTTCTGTATCAAAAGTACATGATTTCAATGCTGTGTTTTAAAGACACATTTAGCAGTGTCTTCTGATTTTCATCAGAATACTCTCTATTCCAGTTTTTAAAAAAACAAAACAAGCCAGGATTGCAGCTTCAGAGGATATAATAAACATAAATTCTTAAACACTCAAGATAACACGGTAATAAGTCATACACTGAAAAGTGAAATTTTAACCAAAGGTGGATTATCCCACATACTTAGTTGTATTCATTTGTGGTGGAGCATACGGGCACTTTTTTGTCTGTGAATAATGGTACAAAATATAGGAATAAAGTAAGACCCTGTGGAACCTTTTGCAGGAATTTTCAGACACAAGGTGTTTTTTAAACTAGACATATCTTCAGTCATTAAGTGTGATAGGAAACAAGGGTGGTAATTAAAACTGCAATTTACAGTTACCTTTAGATACAGTCAGAGCAGGTGACCATTGTGACCTCAGGATATCAAGACAAATACTCCCATTACTATTTATGTTTGGATGGTATATTTTTGTTGTGAATGCGATCTGCAACAGAAGAATTATTAAGATTTTTCAGTGTTCAAACCACACCAAATTCTCTTTTTCACACTCTATATTTTACTCTTCTATATAGTATCTCTCAAAAACAGAATATCTTTAGATATACAAGTAATGGTTTATTATATTACACTTGATTCATATTAAACCATAGTTTGTATTAGCCATGGTTTTGTTGCTTTGGTCATGAACTACCCTGCAGAGATCCAGCAAACCATATTTAGCTTTCCCCATTTCTGATCTGATTCTCTCCTGCCATTTTTGTAAACTCCTTTGTCAGATGGGCAGCTGGGAAAAAAGCCAAAGACAAACTATAGTTGTGGGGGAGGTGAGGCAGAACTGACACATCATGGTTTAAATATGACAGTCTGTAAAACAACAAACCAAGTATTTACATTATGGTTTGCTGCTGGTTAATTAACTAGTATTTATTTGCTACAAAGCATTCAAGCACAATAAGCTAGAATGCAGCCAGCCTCAGCCTAGCTTAGCATTATGTGTGAAACCAGCCACTCTGTTACTAATGCACAAACAGCAGGTATAGCTCTAGAGTTTGCATAAAATATCCAGCAACAAAACACTGTCTAAGCTTAAAATCCATTTCTACCTTGATAGAATCATAGGTGTATTATATAATATGGTTAAAGAGTGAAGCTTGGGCACAGCAAAATTAATATCATAAATTATAGTAACACTGTCTAATGAGAGAGTAAATATTATAGTAAAACTAGTGAGAGAGTAAAAATACATGAAAGTGATTTGCTTACAACAGATGATACAAACAAGTAGTTTCTGAGAAAACCATAGATTCTGGGATACTCATTAAGATCAGTAAAGAAGGAAAAGTTTCCTAACGGACAGCTCGATTATTGCTGGGGCTGACTAGTATCCTGTACAGTTTTCAGGATACTCTGTAAAATTCAGGGATTTCATGGACAAGAGACATTTTGTAGAAAGGGTTCTGAGAACGCAGAAAGTGTGAAAACTAATACAAGTAATCTAATTATTCATATCAGGTCTGGAGGATATGTGGCCCTCTAGGTGTCACTGGACTGCAACTCTTCTCACCCTCAGTATTAGCCATGTTGAGTAAGACTACTGTAATTAGCTTTGTAGTTCAATTATATACTGAGCACCAAACATTTTCCATACCTGATGTGACCAAATACTGTAATTTTTTTTAAAGCTGAACATTTAAAAAGTTTTAAAGGATGTCAAAAAGGGAAGAATATGGTCTAAATTTAATTGTTAGTCCCAACTAGAGTAAATCCACTAAACCTGTAAAATTAAGTGTCACTGATTCAGTGGTATGTTCTAGTTGGATCTTTCTAATTGGTATGTGTATATGTGTGTGTGTTTTAATTACTAGATTATTCAAAAAGACGTTTACTTGCAAAAGTATAGCTGTTATTTGGTTTTGCACCATTCTTTTTTAGTCACCCTGTATATGAATGTTAATCTGATTTCCATCCTTCAGTTGCTTAATCTTATTTTAACTTTTGTATCTTGTGGATTTTTAACCATGTTTTTTAATCTGCTGTTAGTCTCTTGGAGTCCTGAACTGGCAAAAAAGGTGGGTTAGAAGACATAATAATAAGTAACAGTATTAGTATTATTGCAATGTTAGTAATATTATATATGCTATGTTGACCCCAATCAACTAATTAAAACAGTTAAATCCAAATTCTCATCTACAGTGATCAATTGCATTTAAACTGTTTCATAAGAGGTTTACCTTTGGCGGTTTGAATGGGTAGTCTGTTGGAAAATGTACTGTGAGAAAAAAGACTCCCCCTTGATAGGCACTGTCAGGCTGGAAAACAAGCAAATTAACAAAGTAATTTTTTACTTATTTGCATGAGATTCCCATTTGACCCTAAAGAATCTTTTGAAGAACGTAAACTTGTAGCCATCTTTAACCAATGTGTCCCTAGCAGGCTGGCCAAACATCAGTCTTTGTTCACCTGTTCTTCAGTGGAACATAGGCAGTCATAGGTTACGGGGATACAAATAACCACTGGAGAGGCAGCACAAACTAAAATGCTTGAGTATCCTAGAAAAGCCAACTCCATTTGAAATAAAGAGAACCAGAGCTTCTAGATTACTAGTCCAAGAATCCTCTCTGCTTCAAATACATATGGTACATAGCTATTTGAAGCACTAGCTTCTTTTTCCATCGATGTTCAATTATCACATAAATTGTCCAAGCACACTGAAAATTCCCCACTGAGTTTCGTACCACCAGAGCACAAAGCCCTCACTATATTATATTAAAAGCAAGATTACAAACACATTTTTTAAAAATTAATACTAGGCATGTGTTCCAACTGTGACTGGCACTCCAGCAATGCCCAGCCACGATCTTAGCAAATTTCTGCCTCTCTCTGCCACCTATTATTAAACCCCCATGGCACCAATGGGAGATGTTTATACATAATGGATAGATAGGCCATTATCCTAACAGAAATTTGCTGGCATACACATAAGATAAATAAAACATTGTAACAAAAAATGCAGCATAGCTATCTTTCGCTATAGCAGAGTGCAAAATACCATGATCAGTGGTACAATCAATCTAGGAAGAAGAGAAGCGGCGTAAGAATAATGATGCAGGCATTCCCCCACCCCTTGCCCCCAATTTCTACTTTATGATAGGTCTGAACAGACCTTAGGTCTCTGGATCCTCAGGAGCAGCAAATTATTTTTTCAGGGTTCATTGTTACTTTTTTTTTCATTTAAAGAAAGCCATTTCCAGTGCAATAAAATAAATTTTATATGTATAGGTATTTATGTTGCTATATTATGGATTGCAACCAAGACATGGGAGTATTTACATTAAATTAAGTTTTAAATTCAAAGCGGTCATACAGTATTTCCCCCTCAATGAAGTACAGTGGTGCCCGCTAGGGTTTGGGTCCAGGACCCTCCATGGATATCAAAATCCGTGGATGCTCAAGTCTCAATACAATAGCATAGCCAAACGGTGTCCCCTATTAAAATAGTGAACCAAGGTTCTTTTTTTGGAACCTATATACTTTTAACTACAGTATTTTCAAGCCGTAGATGGTTGAATCTGCGATAAAAAATCTGTGGATAAAATCTACTGTAAGACCATTTTGAGACATTTTAAAATGATATCACATACAGCATTTTTGTTGACTATATTGTCCCCTTCCCCTTTGCCACCTTCCTACTGTTCCCATCAAGAGTTTTTCACTCTGAGTAGGCAGTGGCACGACAAAGCACAAGAGGAGACAAGGACAGAGAAAGAAAAGATTAGGAAGAGAAAACCAGTGGTGTGCTGCCTCATGGCACAGAGACATACATGGGAAAAGAAGGAGTAAATGATAGGGAAAAACTGACAAGACAAGAGAGATGGAGTGTTCTCCCCACTTTCTGCACTATGCTGTCTACCCTCCCTTGTATTTTGGGTGACAGTGAGTGGGCAGCTACAGGTTTATTTGCCTGTGTGCAGCCCTTTGTTTGACTACTTGATGATGCCACATTTATCAATATTAACCCTCCCATTTTTAACTTTTCAAACTGGATCAATGGAGGTGGACTGGACTATTATAATTGGTGGTAATGGTTGCTGAAAATTTTTTGAGTCTTCTTTTGGGTTATTAGGAGCTTGGGTTGAAATTTCTTTGATTTAATTCATTCCTTAGTGGCTAGAATGCGAACTGGTAATTCAATTTGATGAACTGTGCTGTTTGCTTGCTCTTGCTCTTTTCTTTTTTTGGTTTTTTTTAATTGCCTTTCATTGGTTGTGAGAACAGAAATGTGGTTTTGAAAATTCATACAGTTGTTTCCTTCTTACCAAAGCAAAAATATGGGTGGGAGAAGAGTGGGGGAGTAAATCATGTGGAATTTTTCACCTTCATTCTGGCAAGGTTTTTAGTGGTAATAATAATATAAAGCAATTTTAAATGCCAATTTAGAATTAACGTAAAGGTAATAAATGCCCCTTTTAATGGATTTTAGAAAAGCTTTTTAGTATAAATATAATGTGCTGTCACTAACATTCTTATCTTAGTGGGAAATGGGATGATACTGTAACATTAACAGCCAAACAGCAGCAGGAATTACTGTGTTATTGATAACGGACTACTGTCTGTCACTAATGTATTCTGTTGGAAGGTTATGATCTGGCCAAACAAGGCAGGATGGTAAACAACCATAAAAAGAAACCAAAAAGAACAGCTGCACACGTATTAGGTTCCTGACACGTTTCTAGGATCTCTTGCAAGGGCTTAGAAGACAGCCTGGAACAACATAACGTGAACCTGCTGAGGACAGAGCTACTGCAGCCTAAATGAACTCAGCAAGCAGACCAGCATTTTCAGCAATGTACAATAGTGAAGCCCAGTTATCATTAAAACAAGGGTATTTATTATAAAGTACTGGTTATCTCATTTTGGTTAACGAAATGCTCCAAGCCTGTACCACAGCTGTAGGTGCTAAACAATTAACACTCCGCACCCAGGCAATAAACATTTTAGCTGTATTTTCTTTTAACCTATCCTGTAAGGTGTCTTGCAACCTATGTTGACAGACAAGAGGGATCTAAATTAAATAAATAAACATTAAAATTCTGGCAAGAAAAAGATGACACCTGCAACCTGTGGAAGCCAAGTGAATTAAACAGTTGTGAAACTCCTTATTTCACAGACTATTAAATATTCTTCTTCTATGATGCATATCATGCGAAGGGAAAAGACACTGAACTACATCCCAAGCCACAGAACACTTTATTCAGTTTTAAGTTCATTTTATGGCTTAAGATAGTTTAGGCATGTCTTCAACCTTCAGTAAACTAAGCATTTGTTTGAACAGCAATAGCAACAACATTTCTATACTGCTTAGTGAGCTCAGTACCAGCCAGGGACTCCGGGTTAACTCAGCCTGGCATCTTTCCAGAGCTCTCTTAAAATGAGTACTCAGATTGTTGGGGGCAATTAGCTTACACTTTATAAGCTGCTTAGTAAATCACTAAGCATCTTACAAAGTATAAGCTAATTGCCCCCAACAATCTGGGTACTCATTTTAGAGAGCTCTGGAAAGATGCCAGGCTGAGTTGTCCCAGAGTCCCTGGCTTGTACTGAACTCACAACCTTGTGGTTTGTGAGTGAGTGGCTGCAATACAGGCATTTAACTATTGCGCCACCTGGACTCCAAAGGACAAAATGCAGCGTGGGGGTGTGGCATTTAGACTATGATCCCCCCCCAAGCCAGCATCATGCCACATGCCCACCCACATGGCAGGCAGCATTGTGGTGTTCTGGCAGCAAGGTGTTTATACACCACAGGAGCACAGAAAAGCTGTGGTGGTGGCAGAAAAGCCACAGGTGAGTTGGTTACATACTAAGGGGCACAGCAGACCGGCACAATACACCTACAATAATTAAAGGGCAAAAGTGTTTTCTAGAAAAAATTAGTCTTACTCTAGTCTTAAATGCAGCAATACATTTAAATACTTTGCTCAGTAGATGGAAAATTCTATTAAGGTGTACTTCTCTATAATAATCATAAGATTAATTTATTCATGTAATGGCATACTTACAGGTCCCATAATAGTTGCTTGCCAATGGAACACTGAAAAAAAACAACAACATCCACTTTATTAAAGAATTAAACAAGTAAAGGGGCAAAGGGGTTTCTTTTGCCATCAATTATAAAAGCCTTACAGTCATCTCCAACAGGTCCTGCTGAACAGTGCGCAGGTGGGTCACGTTGTAGATCACTTAGCTCCTACAGGAAACATGAAAAATATATGCAATATTACTTAAATAAATCCCAGATTAAAAATTGAAATCTGGACTCTCTTTAGGATCAAATGCAGTGCTCCCAAAATTTACAACACAAATTTAAAGAGAATTTTTAAACACAAGATAATGCAGTTTAATAAATCCCTAAGGGAATGGCCGACTAGTTCAGAGCTGAACATTGCCAGTTTAGATAGCTGCATATATTTATTCCATATGAAATAATTTAGATAGCTCTGTACCTTTACTGAATATAAAACACAGCAAGTTGGAAAGACAGTAAAATATATGCTAGAGTTTTTAAATTCTGAAACTGTTACCTTCCCATGGGAAAAGCCTGACATGGATTGCATCAGCATAAATGGACTTAAAACACAAGTTGGAAACAATCTGAGGTATGAGCTAGTTTATTATTTCTACACAGGAATGCATTCTGCACTGTTTCACATAACAATGGGAGGTAGAGCGGGATTGATAACCTGGTGCCCTTCAGATGTTTTGGACTAGGATTCCCATCAGCCCCAGCCAACATAGCCAACCAAGAAGTATAAAATCTACAACCTCAAACAATTGGAAGACTCTCTACCACATAAACTAGACATTGTTTTGAGGCCAAGTTGAGATTCTCAGGAACTTAACTGGAAGGGACAGTACACAAGTGTTTGAAGCTTACAGATTTTACTTCTAACAGAATATACCATTATTCATTTACATTATGAACTTTTGTACCATGCTGTATTATAACAGCATTCCACTACTATGTCATCCTTTCAAGATGAAATTAACAGAACAAAAAATAAACAGTTGAAGATGGTGTATTGATTATCTGTGCATTTAGCCAATGGAAGTGGTACACTTGCATAAATAATATGCCAAAGGAGAAATCTGCATACAAATATGAAAGATTGTTGAATCTTGCTTATTACAGGGATTCGTGTGTCTGAATAAAGGATTCTAAAGACCATACCATACACCAAAAACAAGAAAATGTAGAATTAACCCATCCCAAATAATTTCCTTTATTATTTGAAGCTACTTACAAATATGTAATGTTCTCTCTAGGAATCTCTAGGTCCTCCAACGCAACTCTGCCAGAAGTTGATTATAGAGTTATGCTGGAGAATCTAGATGTTCTTAGAGAACATACTTCTCTAGGCATTTGTAAGTCCTCAAACATGATTCTATGATCAACTTCAGGCAGGTGTTAATCATGGAATTGCACTGCAAGACCTGGAGATTCCCAGAAAGTTGTTTTCACAGGTAAAAAGAATAGGGTTTTTTAATGTGCAGTTTTCCCACATTCACAGGGGTCCTTCACCCCCAACCCCAGCGAATGTGGAGGAACCACTGTAATCTAAAACCCACAATAAACATCTTCCCTTCCTCTATAAGCATCTCTCCCACCCGCTTCCCCTAGTTGGCTTTCTCTAATCTCATTTCCATCTGGGAGCATTCAGTTCAGCTTTCAAGAGCCTGAGGAAAATACAACAGAGTTTATATTTTTCTGGAAAGCATGTAATGATTGCATGTCTTTGCCCTGTGTGAAGTGTAATAAAGAACAGCACTCTTTTTAAAATTAAAAAATGAAATGTTAGAATTTGTGCCAGCTAATGATCTTAATAGGTACTGGATACAATACCTAGAATCTGGGAACCTTAATATATGGCCCTTTGATACCTTCTAAATTCTGGAAAATCTCCACTGGACTCACCATTTTGCAGAGAAGAAAAGGTTCTGAAGGAAATGTATAACTCACAACTGAGCACGCATGTCAAAGAAAAAAAAGGAGGTAAAGAGGAGAAGACTTTACAAGCCTCTATAAGATGAGCTGATTTATATTTTAGCATGGACTTTTGTGGATATCAACCCACTTCGTCATCTGAGAAGTGGATAGTTGCCTACAAAATGTTCACGCTAAAATATAATTCAGTCCTAACATGACTGCTAGATTGTTTTTTCTCCTCCTCCCTTTTTCCTTCTGCAGCAACAGACCAGCAGGGCTACTTCTTTGAGGACAAATCAGTTGCCCAATCCCCATCTTTTTCTGCCTTACTCCAGGAAGTACCAAGGGGAGGTGGGAAGGACACAGGCTTGACTTGATGCAGACTGGCAATGTCTCCTGCTCAGCTCACATTCCTGGCAGCTGGTTGTCTGTTTTCCTTTGCTTGCATCTCAGTGAGGGGGGAATGAGCAGCCAACAGTGCACCCGCCCCCATGCCGTGCCACATTAGGATGCTATTGCTACAGCACACTGGGTTTTGAAATCAATGCTATCCCAAATCAGTGTTAAGGACTTACTCTCTAGCTTATTACCTTTACTTGTTAACAAGCTTCCACAATCGATGCAGAAGACCATATAATTGCAAATATACCTAATAACAAAGGAACACTAAGGAAAAGTAAGCTGCAAAGAGAAACCACAAATTTACAAGGTAAAAGAAAACAATCTCATGCACATTAAACACTGTCTCAGTGTATAAATTCAGAATTCTATTGTAGATGCAGGAATATTTCTCTAATGCTATCTTTCTGGCTTTTCTTCCCAAACGAAGATTCAGGAAGGACTCATCCTGCACTTTCTACAAGCGCGCTGATGACAAAAAAGATCAATCCGAGATAAACAAGTCCGGTTGCAGAAAGCACAGCAGAAAGTCTCCTTGGGTGATGTTTCTGGGTTGTGGTTCTTTCTGTGTTGTTGTTTCTCTTCGAGACTCGTTCGGCGTGAGCTTTCAAAAAAGGCTGCAGCATTATGGATAGTGTGTCTCCATGCCTCCCGATGCAAGGCCAGGGCGGACCATTGTTGGTGATCAATTTGGCCGAGCCTGAGATGTTGTTTCAGGGAATCCTTGTATCTCTTCTTTGGAGAGTCTATACACAGACTTAGATTAAAGTCTTCATACTACACATTCTGAGTATGTCCTACTCTTGTCTTTAAAGAAATTCCATGCATTTCAAAAGAAAAATATTTCATGTGGGTTTCTGTCTCTAATATTCTCCAATTTCTAACTTTTTAATTAAAAAAAATTAAGTCCTCAAAAGTGGGAAAGGTTTTATGCATTTCTCCATGCTTGCCTTTTCCCATACCCTGGCCTTAACATCACATTGGTTAATTAGCTTTTCAATGTTATGGTGACCCATCTTTAGTTTTCACTTCCTTCACACTTATTCCAATAATTCTGAAGTCTGCCTTTAGCCAAATGGCAGAGAGGAAGATATCCTGTAGCAAAGTTCATTTGCCCTTCTTTCTCCAAAACTATATTGGGATGAATATTCAAGTCAATATTTGACTATAATTTCTACGACATTAATACTTCGCATCTAATAATTTCCCTTGACCTTCTAAAAAGAGCACTAAGGTGTTAGTCAACTACTTGCCACTATTTTATTCTGGGGAACATGTTGCATGCCAGTCCAAGGAGGTCATTTCAGGGTACACTTGTCCGAAGGAGCCAACAGCAAAATCTTTTAGAAGTACAGTTCCCTTTTTAATCCAAGTACTCAGGTTTCACTGAGGGGGAGAACACCCATCTACGCAAAGTTCAGATATAACAGTTCAAGAAATGATTCACAAGTGTCAGGTTTCTGAGCTTCATAGAAGTTGGGAATCAGAAACAAAGCAGCAGGCAGAGGATCACTGGTTTAGCATTCTAGCTTCAGAGAGTAACATCTCTAAAATACTGACTACGGTAGTATAAAATGATTTGAATTTTATATTTAGTTGAAACGCAGATAAAATTCCAAATTACGTAAGAATAGCAGAGGTCTCTTTTTTTTTAACGTTGTGGAATCAACTACAGACATTAACAGACCTTTGGCAAAATGAAGAGTCCTGTAAGAGAGTTTCTTCCTTTTGTTATATACTGGGCAGAACTCTGAATTCAAGTTAGATGCCAAGGATAAGAATTCATTCTGTATGAAATACGACCTCTTATATTTAGTGTAAGAGTACATTTAATCATGCCTGCAAAACATGTGACACACAAATTCAAATACAGCTAACCTGCCCCATACCTTGACCTCCAGATGCTTGATTTTTTTAGACAGAAACCAAAAGCAAAAGCAAGAAATGTAATAAACTCCAGGCAGGCTGTTTTTGGTTTGGTGATCCAGAAGGTGGGTCAGGTGAGGTCTGCAGTAAACAGGAACAGCTGAAAAGTAGGGCTGACACTGTATTTAAGGACAGAGGTCTTCTAGGATTTCTACATGAGAGAACCTTTGAAAGGGCACCGCATATTATTGCCATGTTGACCTCAGCATTTCAAATAGGATGTTTTACTGGACAAATCATTCAAAGAGTGCACAACAATCATACTTATCTCTCTGGCCATAAACTGAATACTGTTGCCATAGAAAAAGGAGCTATCAAATACTAAAAGACAAAAGGAATTGAAACTGTATCTTCTGTTATTCACCAGGATTTGAGTTAAATTCTAAATACTGTATGCTAGCAAAACTGTTCTAGGTTACCAGTCAACGGCTCCCACCTATAAAGCCATATGTCTCCTAGGAGTTCTCTTCAACTCATAGAATGACCTTTTCTTGTGAATAATCATGAAGTGTCACTTCTAAAAGAACACTGCTGCACATGCTACTGGAAATCTATTGTGTACCAATGAAGATGAAATTTAAGATAGCACTACATTATGTTGCTCATGTGATATCTTCATATGCTCATGAACAGTAAATGCCAACAATTTTGCAAGCCACCATAAACTCATGCATGCAGGAAGTATACAAAATGTCTAGAGAAGCATGTACAAAATTGAATCCAGCTGGAAAATGCCTTCAGAAATACAAACTGGAAAATATGAGCAAAATTCAACAAAAAATAAAATAATACAGTTTCAATTACTCATATACGAAGTAAATAATTACGAGAACTTAAAAAATCTGAAGTGAAGGGCTATCTAAAGGCCACCTCTTTCCCTATGTGCTATTAAGAACATCAACATTTGTAAAGTGGAGACATTAATCAGTAGTCCCACTGAAGACTTGAGGTGACTCTAGAAGGTGCTGGGCTAAAACCTCTGTTGGTGCCAACTTTCACTTACCAAGGTTACATTAGTATTAGTTAGCTTTAATGAGCTGTACACTGGACCATTCATATTGGCAGGCTGGCAATCCGCGAATCTGACCACCATGACTCCATATTATTCAATGGTGCATTCATGCACACACACACCACTGAATAACCATTAATGGGTTTTGCCATATGTGGGGTGGGGGGTGCTGGACCTTTGCAATTGGGAAGAATTCACTGTATTTTAAGTAACAACAACAACAACAACAATAATGCTAAATTCAACAATCATGAATAACATATGATTGAAGTAGAACTTTATATTTCTTTGAAAGAACAGCTAACATGTAACTGTTCCAAAAACTTGTAATAACACAAGAATATTTGTAACCCAGGGGAATAGAACATTTTCTCCCACATCATCATATTTAAGCAGCTAGTTGAATGACAGCTATTAAACTGAAGATAAACTGAACAACAAATCAAAAGAATCTTTTTCATGTCCACCTGAGTCAGATTTACTGTACATACGCAGCTATAAATTGAGAAATTTATGCCACAAAATCACCCCTAAAATCCTGGGTTGACTTATATATGGGTCAGTACACTAATACTGGTTAGAAAGATCCTGAAATGTTTTTTGCATGTGTCCCTGTGTGTGTGAAAGTTTCCCAATCTGATCTGAAAGCCTTCTCTTCTCATAAAAGAAACACCTCTTTTAACTCCCCTTCTCAATCCGATCTGAAAGTCTTCTCTTCCCATCAAAGAAACACCACTTCTTTTTCTTCTCCGTCCACTTTTAACACCTTCTCTTCTCATCAAAGAAATACCTCTTTTAAGCCCACTTCCTTTCCTCCCCAACCTGATGTTAAAACCTCTCCTCCAGCACTTGGGAAGTGGTGTTAGGTGGTCGGGAGAGGTCCAGAGAAGAAGGATGGACAGAAGTATTGTGAAGTCGAAGGCTTTCATGGCCAGCATCCATAGTTTTTTGTGGGTTTTTAGGGCTATGTGGCCATGTCATAGAAGAGTTTATTCCTGATGTTTTGCCAGCATCTGTGGCAAAGATGCCAGCCACAGATGTTGGCAAAACATTAGGAATAAACTCTTCTAGAACATGACCACATAGCTCGAAAAACCCACAAAAAACTATGGACAGAAGTATTTTTTCCCTTTTCCATCCACTGTTATAGCCCCCTAGGTTTTACCCTTGACTTGTCCATGGGTTGTATCAAAATCCATGATTTTTACCCTGAAACTTTCCCTCTACTTATACATGAGGGTAATTTGTACAGGGTAAGTACAGTACATCATCAATTTCTCTGTAGCATTAAACTGTAGTAGCTGGTGGATCCTGTGCCAGTGGAGTGATAATCTGGTTTGGGCTCTAGTCTGAATTTTAAAGATGCCATTCAAGATACTGAACCTATTTTGGATAAGAATCAGCACCCAGTAGAACTCTTTTAAAGTCTGGACTAAAGGAACATATTCATAACTCTGCGGATCTGGAAGCCAGGTGTGAAACTAAACACAGTGCAGCAGAATCATGCTAACACAATTTGCTAACACAATTTTGCCCACTTTCAAAAAGCAAGAAGTACAAATCCTGCTTATATTGTGTATCTGTGGCAAAAAGAAAGACAAAAGAGTGCCTTGAGTTTTGTCTTGTTCTTTGTGCCCAGTCTTGTTTATTTGCATGTTCTGGATTACTTGAAGTCACTGAAATGGGTAGGGGAAGATGTTTTGGACTCAGGGATTGAAACAAGGGTATTATTTTAAAATAAAAATCATGTAGAGGAAGAAATCAAAGAAAAATTAAGAATATTATCTAGGCAAGTCTACAACAAAGGCTCAATTAGGAAAAACTAGAGCTATATGGATTAACACCTCTAGAAATGAAATAGCATTAAAAGGGGGCAGGACTATTAGCAGGTTCTAAATAGGCAAGCAGCTGCAAAGGATAAATCTCCATCAGGCAATGAAGCTTATGTCACAGAACACTCTCCCGGCCCCACAAAACTAACAAATTATAAGTGTGGCAGGCTGGAGTACTGTAAGTATCTTTTGAGAACTTATCTGTTATGCTTGTTAAAAAAATGGTCAATTACATTCCATGGTACTTGAGTAGCTAAATTAAAGAATACAAATTAGGAAAAACTCTTCAAAGGACTGAAGCCTCCGCCTATGGCCAGCAGCAACAGAAGTTTCAAAGAACACCTCACATGATCAAGACAGAAAAGTACTGTGAACAAGGACTGGTACGATTTTACACATTAAAAAATGGTCCAAGTTATCAATACATACACCCTAATGTCAGATGCCCTAAAGTCAGGTGCATTTTCTTTTAGAGGAAAAAGTAAAATGGTTTTACTTGGTCCTGAATCTTGGTCACTTAGAGCTTCAGTCTTTGTCCCCCCCCCCCAAGGCCCATCCTTTGAGTACCTTTGAGACTACTTGTGCCCAGACAAGCTACTCCTGCTCTGAATCCTCCTATGTGACACACGAGTCTGCCTGTCCAGAACAAGGAACAATGGCACCTGCCTGAAGGATTTGGGGGAGGGTGGAGAGCATACTGAGGATAAAGAATAGGCTATGTAAATATATTCACAATGTGTTTATATATCTCCTTCAGCCTCTAAAAATGGCTGATGTCCAAATAAAGCAAGTAAATTGAGGGTGTGTATGCAAAAGTGCTGATTTGCACGCCCACACATTAATTTTTGCAGCATCCCCACCTAGGCAATCCATTTCTCACCATTTCCAGAAATAACCAACTTTAGATGCTACCTGCGCCAACTATTCCTATGTGAGATTTCCCATTTTCCACTTGCATCTCCACTATTTGGTTTTTCTCCCATCCTCACCTACAAAGGAACCCTAGACACAGAGGACAAAACCAGAGAAGAAAAAAAGTAATGTCTGAACTCACTGATAAAAGGAAAGAAGAGAAAGAATAGGTGGCAATTATTGTACGTTGCTCAAATGAATAATAGTGCACAAATGATAACTAAGAAAGGGGGATTGTGAAATGGTGATGCCAAAGATGCTTCAACGTACCCCAACAGTGTCTATGGCCTTACTTAGTGACATGGAGAGATTATAGTAAGGGACAGAAACCCTTACTATAGAGACTACATAAGGGGAAGCATAGAAAGATGATAGAAAGGGGCAGAAACCCATTTTCATCTCCCAAACCTCACTGTACCTGTCTTGACTGATATTTACACATTTTCCTGTGGAGATTTCCAGATTTTCATGTTCCTAACCTGTAAATTGCATTAGCGTTATAATGAATTCAGGACCACTGGAAATAGAGGAAGGCAGCAATACATTCTTTCCCCTTTGTTTGTGAAATTTATTTGTTGTTGGGTCCAGACTTATGCAAAAAGATGCTTACTGTGTGCCTCTTCTCATGGGTCTTGAGCTGCAAAATCAACAGAGTTTAACTGGTTCTTTCCATCACCTACTGGTCCAATAGTTGCCACCATATCTCCCTTTGGGAGGATCTGCTGTGACATACATTCCTGCACTTTGGCCTTGGGATGGGAAAACTGTCCTACTTACCAGCATCAAAGAGTCTCTGGAGCTCCTCCAGACAGGGCAAATGTGTCAGGAGGAATTTTCACTGCAGTGCTCAGTGGTTTTTGTATATCCAGATGTTTCTATTGTCCAAGATGATTTTCTGGCCAATCCTGGCACCAGCTACAGCAGCTTATTCCCACCCTCAAGTGGGGTACTCTTTAATTCTGAGAGATAATGGGGGAGATTGCCCTTTATTTTTATTTGTTTGTTTTACAATTTAGAGTGCTATAATGCATCAATAAAATGGCAAGTTGTACTAGAACTGTGAAGAATGTTTTTTGAAAGGAAAAATTTTGCCCTTTAAACTATAGGATCATGTCTGCAAACCATATCCCAGTTTCTTTTCTTTTCTTTCTTTCTTTAAAAAAAAACTTTGGAAGAACTGTTCACATCCATAAAATTCCTGGTACTCAATAGCAAGTACGCAAGTGTTTAAATGTAAGATGATTATCATCACCTCTACCTTTCATAATATGAACTAATAGCACCCTCTCAGCTACAAAGGAGGCATCTTCATGATAGAATGTTCTTTTTAGCTGTGACTCAGAATTCTGTTTCTTTTCCCTGCAACCTCACCCTGCTTTTGCAAATATGAGCATCTTTAGAAATATAAAACTCTATTATCTAGACTGACTCACCAAAGCTATGATCACACGAGTGCTGTTAATTTTATATCACAGTCTTACTGTCCTCCAAGGGTCAAGACGGAGTTATTTCATTTTATGTCTTTTTAGAGCTGAGAGCTAACAGACATTTTAAAACAACAAAGAAACAAAAACTACAGAAGCCAAACATGCCATCAATACAATAAAATCAGGACTCACTCAAGAAAAACAGAGAGTGGCATTAACTGTGAACAATCCAAAGCTCTCTTTACTATCCACATAAAGGACATCATTGCAGAAACTAGGAGCCAGGGAGGCACCATAACTGAGCGCAGCAAAACAAAAGGTACTGTCTCACATACCCCACTGCCTTCACCTATTTAGGAGGTGGAACAAAGAATAGGGGCTCACACAATTATTCCAGATCACAGGGATGGTCACATGGAACGTAGCCAACCTTCAGAAATTCTGGTCTCAAGACTTCTGAGTTTTCTAGTAAGTGCACCTTGAATGGGTTCTGAAGTAGCTCTAATACGAAGTTCAACACGTTTGTTGACTACAACAAACATGACAATTCAAAGGCATAGATGGTGAAAAATAAATTAGGAACTAATCACCATCTAATTCTTCTTAGATTAGTTTTAACAGCACATTACATCTTAATAACTAAGCAACACTCAGAAAGCAAATACAACACTGCTGAATTTAAGTTCTGAGTAGAATTTCTGTCATGAGCAAATACTGCTACTTGCTTTGTCTTCAACAGCTTTAAATAAATAGCACATATGGATTGTGAAGCGGCACTTACAATGATGGATACAGATGCAAGTCTTGACGGAAATGTAAATCAGGACCATCGCCTACCAAGTCCAAGACCACAATTGTGAAGATAAATGGTGTGAATTGTTTATTCGTTTCCCAAACCACAAATGGCACCGGCAGGAGTTTAAAATTAACTCCCTAAAAAAAGACCCATGTTTTTAAAACATTGAGAGGTTTGTTGACCAACTAGGCATTATCAGCAGTGCATCTCATGACTAATTGACAAAATACACACCATCAATTTTTCATGTCACAAAAACATGTTCAGTGTGCAAAAGCCAAAGATAGTGAGGTGGAGAAGAAATACTTGGTATATGCCAGATACTTTACATCATATTTTACTGTAGTAAATTGTTAACAGATTCTGTCTCAAGGATATTAACGTATTTGCACTTTCAACACACCCACCCTGAAGGCCTCTGATACAGATTTAACACTTCAAATTACCAGCCACAGGACATCCATGCACAACCCACACATTTCTCCCTGTCAGCTGAACCTCAGAACGAGAGAAGCGCTGAGGATCTGGTTATGCAAAGAGCTGCAGACACATGTAACTATATAAAGGCTACATATTATTATCAATCAGCATGAGTGACTCATCGGTGTGGAGGAAAGATGCACAGATTTCATGTTGACATGGTAACTTTTTAAACACAGTTCACGAGGCCAAAAACAAATATGATGCTAAGTGTATGAATGTATTTAACATGATTCTTTTAAACAACAGTCATTGGGTGGACTGGGGTGTGTGTGAAGGATTAACACAATGGGTTACAGGGAGAAAGGTTGTAAGTCTTTCTCTGAGCCTCAGACCCCACAGACCGCCCCACCCCTGAAAATTGTTATTAGTCTTGAGAGGTAAGCTGAGAGGTCACTTGGTCCCCATGGTTGCTTCCCTTCTTGGGTTAATAGCTACAGTAAATGGAGACTGTGCTTTGGGGGCAGGGGAATTAAACTTATACTCCTTGTGGTCCCAATCCTGTTTGGATATACTGGAGCTGGTAAGATTAAGTAAAGGTAAAGGTATTCCCTGTTGACAAGGTTGTCAAGTCGTGTCTGACCATAAGGCACGGTGCTCATCTACGTTTCTAAGCCGAAGAGCCAGCATTGTCAGAGACTACTCTGTGATCATGTGGCCAGCATGATTGCACCAAACACTGTTTATCTTCCCACTGGAATGTTTCCTATTTATCTACTTGCATTTGCATGCTTTCCAACTGCTAGGTTGGCAGACACTGGGACTAATGATGGAGCTCACTCCTTCATGCAGTGCTGTGGCCTCGAACTGCCAGTCTGCTGATCTTGCAAGCAACAGAGTCAGCGTCTTAACCACTTGAGCCACCACATCCCTTCTGTTAATATTATAGGAGAATATTTTAAATCCAAAAATTTCAAGATAAGTTAGCTTCAAATGATTTTAGGAATGGTAGGGATGGGAGGATTTGAGGCAGTCTTATCTGCCTCCTAGAGGGTCCAAGGATCAGAAAGCCTGTCCCTGGATTCACTGCTATTGCCCATGTTTGTTTTATAGGCATATCTATTTTGGCATTTACATTATGTAACAAAGGGATTTCTAGCTAAGCCACTGACTCTGGAAAGCAGAAAACTTCCATAAAGACTAATTTCTTCAGTTTTAGACTAACCAATGTAATTCCAGGATATTCATTTCAGACACGCTTTAACTGTGCTGCCAAGCAAGTAGAAGCCAGTCCTGGATACAAGTGTTACTGTAGCAGAGATCCCAATACTGCTGGATCCCAACACAGTGATCCTTATGAGGTCCAGATGGATTTACTGTAGAGCTGGTAGCTACAGTATTAGCATAGCCCTACCTAGCATCAAGTATCTAGTGTAGGAACCACTGCTTTAGTGCAGTGATTCCCAGCAATAATGCAGTTTTTACTAGACAACAATACCTGGCCAGCAATTCTGAAAGTTGAAATACAACTTCCAAAGAACCAAGTGGAAACTACTTACAGCTCTGTACTCTCCTTTGTTAGTGAGTCCTTATTTTGTATTTCATCAATTCATCGTTCATCCCAGAGAACCTGTGCACATTATTTCTCATTAACATGCTCTTCTAGCTAATTCCAAAAATAAAAAATCCCCCCAAATTTTAAGTGTTTTTATCTTCTTGAAAGAAGGCAGCATAAAAATGAAATAAATAAGCATACAGTTTATTACATAAAACTGTGTACAAGTTTTCTTTATAAAGCAGAAAGGTGCAGAGGGGCCCATGCAAGAAAAATCCTGACAGTGCTGTTTGCCTGCTCATGGTCTTGACTTGGAGAGAAAAAGTCTGCAGACATTTAAATTTGGCTCTAGAGGTTTCTATATTTTTCTATGAGAGAAAAAGCCCTCCCCAGAAGCTTTGACTATTCATTTTTGAAAATATATAATCCTGCATAAACCACACCAGATCTTTTATCAATTGGAAAACAGAGGGGAAAAATAATGGCTCTTCTGTACACACCATATCACTAGGTAGATCAAAATTACTATTGCAGACTATGCTTTTAAGATACAGACTCTTAATATCTGGAAATCCACCTCATGTAGGGTAATCTAAGAGATAACCAATAATGCAATTTTATAGTATTTTGCAAATACTCATTTAATACATAAGGCACCTGTTATTTAAATACAGTAATCCTACCCAAAACACAGTATGACAGATCAACAATTAGTATAACTTTGTTGCCTTTCTCATCAATAGGCAGTTCAGGTCTGACATGCATATTAGTAGAAATATTAATCTCAGCAGCCACCTGAGCTCAGTGTACTCTATACAATGTCCCCAAGCTATTTTTATAATGCAGAACTCCACAGACTTAATTTGTATGACTACGTTGTTAGTCATATTCAACTATTTTACATACACATTCTAAGCTGTTGGCCTCCAACAAGTACATTTTAACTGTGGCTTGGAAAATGTTCGTATTTTAACTGTTTGGTGTTATTTTCTTAACCCATACCTCTCCCCAGCCAGTTATAGATAGAACCACGTATAAGACAGATCCTTTACCATCAAATTTTTCAAACCAACTGGGTGATCTTGGGCAAGTCACATGCTCTCAGCCTCAGGAGAAGGCAATGACAAACCTCCTCTAAACAAATCTTGCCAAGAAAACCAAGATAGGGTTACCTTAGAATCGCATTAAGTTGGAAATGACTCGAAGGCATTAACAATCAACAGAGCCAGTGTGGTGTAGTTGTTTGAGTGTCGACTACAACTCTGGAGATCAAGGATTGACTCCCTGCTCGGCCATGGAAACCCACTGGGTGACCTTGGACAGGTCACACATGCCCAACCCAGAAAAGGCCTTGATAGGGTTGGCTTAGGGCCTTAGGCCATAAATTGGAAATTATGTGAAGACACGCAACAACAACAAAATTTACAATCAGGTGAACTAAGAGCTACCTCACACTTATTTGACAGCTATGCTAAAACAGTTTTTAAACATTTCTACAGACAGCAAGACAGATTGTGAAACAGAAATAAGACACACAGCAAGCCACAATTATAAATCATGGTTGTATCTCATTCCTCTATGGGGTTCTGGATAGTAACCGAACTTGTCATAACAACCCTGAAAGACAATGACTTCCTCAGAGTCACCCACTGAATATCACAGCTGAACAAGGATTTGTACCTGGCTTTGCCAAATCCTATACTGTCCATTGCACCATGCTCAGATAGCCAGAACTCCGTGATGCATCTCTCCATTCCAGAATCCACAATTCTTATCACAACTAACTTTTTGTGTTAAGCCAGTCACTATGTAGAATGTAGATTTGAGAACACCATCAAAAAGGAATTGGAGACTATCCAGTTCTGTGTTGTATATGATAGCGCAAATCAGAATCACCAAGACACACACCATATGCTGCTGACAGTAACCCATACTTACATGAATTTTCATATTGCTCTGGCACCACCATACTGTGTCCACTATTGGTGCAGTTTCAACTATGAGGGCCTCAAAATATTCAACATTTATCTAATATTATTTTGTTTTGTCTGTGTAATTTGAAGAGGGAACATCCTTGCTTGTCCTTTGTTAGGGAGCCCTGGTGGCACAGTGATTAAATGCCTGTATTGCAGCCATTCACATCCACAAGGTTGTGGGTTTGATCCCAGGGCTCCAGGGGCGACTCAGGCTGGCATCCTTCCATAGGTTGCTAAAATGAGTACCCAGCTTGTTGGTGGCAATTAGCTTACACATTGTAAACTGCATAGGAAGTGCTTAAGTGCACTGATAAACAGTATAGAAATGTACTTGCTATTGTTACTACCTATGTGATAGTGGCCAATACCTCACTGAATACAGCACTTTTCTTAGGCCTCTTGGAAAAAGTTTCCTGTACAGTATGCTCTCAGTAGCCACAGCTGTTTTATCCACAGATTCAACCATCAATGGCTTGAAAATATTTTTAAAATAAAAAAATTAAATTCCAATAAGCAAACCTTGATTTTTGCCATTTAATATAAGGGATGCCATTTTACTATCCATTGTATTTAATGAGACTTGAGCATCCATGAATGTTGGTATCCTGGAACCAAACCCCAGGGGATACCAAGGACCCAATGTATGTGATAGCTGAATCAGGAACCTCTTGGGCAATGCAACCCAAACCCATGATCCAGAATCCCTTTAGATACACAAATTTCTATGGTTGCATGCTTGCATTCATCAGCAAATAGACAGGGAAAGGATTCATGGAAGAGGAACTTTGGGAAACATACAGACAACTAGGAAATACATGCTGTTTTCCTTCTGATGGCTGTATTTAAGGCCCACCTGTTTTGATGTCTTTTCAAAGCGCCCTGGTCATACTGTACCTGCTCCTGGAACTGCTGTGCTCAAGGACTGTCCACTTTTAGATATCATAAGGGACCACTGCAGCTAAGGTTGTCAGGTACATGTTGTGTGGAATGTGTCCCCCTCAGACATTTATCATGCCCCACCGGTATTTTAGGGCTCCACTATTAAACTATCTGTTGCTCTTTCTCTCCTATCCTCCCCTTTCAGAGGTTTATAAGCTGACAAAGGCACTGAGGGTACTGTATTGTTTTGTAAAGCCTTCCAAACACCATCTGACAGCTGGAAAGGGATGGTGTGCAGTAATTATTATATTACTTCCAGTTTCAGAACATAATCATAGTTAAGTATCACGGCTGAATGGAAGGCCCATTTGCCATTGATAAGAGCAGCATAACAGCTTTGCTGTAAATGTTAAAAGCATGGCATCATCTACAATTAGTAGGGATCCACATGGTCTTGCAATAGTCTATGACCCTGAGGAACCGTTATCTAGTCAATCCCTCCAAACATATTTTGTTTAGAATAGATTAACAAATTTCCCCTAAATTGCTACATCTTTAGAGCCTACATTCTTCAATCATGTTTTATCATTTGTGAATCTGGCTTGCACTCATGACTTGCTGTATGTCTGAGGGGGCTCTGCAGATAAGAAACGGCTGCAAATAAAGAGGAAACTTAGCATCTTGTTTTTGGAGTAAGTAAATCCTTGAACTAAATCCTTCCTGCACTGCTGGAATATAAATGTGGAAAATCCTTGGCCAAAGGGAGCAAGCCATGCTGTAATTCTTTCCCATGCCACAGTCAGCCTCCAGAAAGTAGGGAAACACTAGAATAGGCTAAATCCCCAGCATAAATGTTTCTGAACAAGAAACGCTGCAAAAATTCTTGCAACCCTGGAGCACCCCAAAATATTATGTTGGTTAACTAAAGAAAGAAAGGCTCACTTGGAACTTGATTATGTGATCCAGTATCAGGTACTAATTTCTTTTAACATTACTGACACTGTGGCTACTGTCATGGTCTTATGAACAAGCAAATGAATGCTAATGAGGATCTGCCCCACCAAATGTCATTTAGATTGCAGACTCCATAAGACTGTTTTCTATCAGTCTTATTCTGTGCTTTAATAATTTGGCCCAGGGTCCTAGTGTGCTTGTTCTTCATGCAACTGCATTTTCTCACCTTGGGGCAATGTCATGGGAGGACAGGATAGCTACAAGTTTTCCAACTTACGTACGTACTGTATTCCTAGTCACACAAGAGGCAAGGCTCTGGGTAGCCCTTGGAGGCACACCCTGCCCACAGTAATGGATGTTTCTTTGACACTTCCCTGACAAGTTCATGCACTGCTCTTTAAACATTAGTCATAATTATTTTTACCACATCATTGGCGTATATTAAACTTTACAGAGTAGTGAAGGCAAAATAGATAGGTGCCTCTTCACAAGGAGCTTGTGATCTGGAACAGAAAACTGGGAATTCTCTAAACAAATCTTGCCCAGAAACCCACATGATAAGGTTTGCCTTAGGGTCACCATAAGTCAGAAACAACTTGAAAGCACACACACAGCAGAAGGAGAGGAGTCAAGGGTAGAAGAGTTGCTTATGAATTAATATGGGCAAATGCAGGATTACATTGAAAGAAAAGAAAGAGCGTTTCTTCTTTGGCGTATAGTAGAAATCTCAGACAAAACATAAACATGTTAAGTGTGAGAAGAGCCATGCTACACCAGACAAAAGGCCTATACCACCAGCATTATGTGCACATAGTAACTAACTAGTTGTTCAAGGTTGTGCTCCTGATGAGAGAGATCTGAAGGTTTCCCCCCCATAAAGTACCATAGACCGGCAACGTATCTGTGGCCACTGACTACAACTGTTTGTTTCTTTTCAGGAAACTCTCCGCAGACCAACACTGGCCCATGGGTCACCACTTTAAGTAGTGCTGGTTTAAGGGAAGCTCCCCAGCATGACCTGAGTACAATAACACCCTCCCTCTTGTGTTCCCCAACTACTGGTGTACAGAGGTATACTTCCTTTGAACCTGAAGACAATGTACTGCCATTATGACTAGGTAGACTATCTTTTATCAGTCTGTTCAACCACCTTTTAAACTGACTATTTAAACAAGAACTTCATCAGATATTGACTGGCCAACTATAGGTTTATCAGCAGAGTAACAGAGAAAATTCTCTCATTTATTGAAAGTGATGTCTTAGAGTCCAATGCTGAATCTCATGGATGCTTCACAAAGCCAATACTTATGGGAGGACTTCTGTACCAAAATAACACTGGTGTAAATTCAATTCTAATCTTGAGTCCTCTTGACATGTGATAACAGCACATGTTTCCTCCTGAACAGAAAGGTAAGGCTCAAAGATTTTAATAGTAGCATATTGGCAACAGCAGAAACTAGGCTATGGTCACGCTCACAAAGGGATCACCTGCCTTATTGTTTTCATGCAGTGTAACCACACATGCTGACCTACTTGTCCAGCTCCAAGCTGAACAAACCATGGTTTGTGACTCTGTCTTTGGGGTGTGTGCGTGTGACAAACCAGTACTCCTGGTTTCTGCCTCACACTACACCAGAATCTACAATTTGTTTAGCCTCTCCCACTTGTAGGAGGATATAGTACCTGAGAGCTAAGCTAGAATACTAGTTTATTTTGACATCTGTGTGTCTCAATTGGGAAATGGTTCCTTTGACTCAATTAAATTTAAATTCCTTATTAATACCTTCAAGATGACCACATTCATGATTGACTATATACATTTTCTCCTGAAATGTACACGAAAGAAGCATATTGACATCCAAGTGTTTTTCTTAAAACTCTCCTAACCTCCCAGGTATCAACATTTTAAAACTAAGCTGAAGAATTACACTCTACAGATTCCAGCAATTTCTATTTTACAAAAATTTAATTCACACTGAGCTTTGTTAAAATCATGCTTTGAGAGATCTCTTTTCTAATTACTGCATTTCTGCACTAAGTCAGCTGACCAAAAAGTAAATGAAATACTGAGAAAACAGCCTCAGAGGATGGCAATGGCAAACCCCTCTGAAAAAACCTGTCAAGAAAACCCCAGTGATAAATTCACCATAAGTTCGCCATAAGTCAGAAATGACTTGAAGGCACACAACAATAAAAAACATCTGATTTAAAGTGTCTTGAATTTCTACAACAGTTGTCTGGATCTATAAGATAACATCTCCAAGAAACTTTCACCCATAATTATGGAGAGAAAACATTTTCTGAAGGACGCTATGGGTAATAGCAGAGGGCTAAGATATTTGCAAATAGGAATTAAATCTATGTTATATCTGTAAATGAATTGGTCACAATCTGGGACAAGGCAGCATTTCATTTCCCTTCAAATCCAAGCAGTTACTACAGTTTCTAGAAGCAGGGCAGAGAGCATTTTGAGAGTGGCCCTGAACTGATACTATCTAGCATGTTCTGGGAACACTTTAGAGATGTCAAACATAAAAACCCTATTTGAACAGATATAGAAACATAGGTGCCCTGAAAGATCAACGCGAAAGTGCTTCTATTCCACTTCCCACAGTGATCAACCAGATACCTCTAGGAAGCCCTAAGATGTCACAATGTCAATTGCTCTGTCACACTGTTTGTTCCCCAGGTACTGACTTTCTGTGAGATACTATCTCATTTCTTGGAACTGTAATGTAATATTGCATCTAGCAGCCAGTGACAGCCTTATTCTCCATCATCCCCTTTTAATGACAAGCCACAGGTCATCTCCACATCTTGTGGCAGTGGATTCCATAAATTGGCTGTGAATTGTGTGAAGATGTACCTTCTCTTCTCTCACCCCACAGACTTCCTCACAGTGAACAGAGTACGGTATATCTATCTGAATGAGCCAGAGATCTCTGAACCCTTCTCTCAATTTTAACTTATCTCTGCTTATTCCAAGTTGAGCATAATTTCTGAAATGGTGCTGGGTCTACATCTCAGTTTTCTATACTTGCAAGAAAAACCCCAATCATTGATTCCAATTACTGGCGACTTTTAACAATATCATCTACCTTAGTTTTCTTTCTGGCAAGACACCAGCTTCTTAGTGCCTGTCTTTCCTAGTTTTTCATTAGTACAACTCACCTGAAGAGAACAAAATTCATAACAGCTGAATCCATGTCTCACTTACTTCTTAGACAACTGAGCAAGCACTGATGCATTTCATTCCTGAGAAGGCCAAGTTAGACCAAGAGGTTTTCCAAGTCTATGAACTGGCAATAGCAGAAGCACAGATTACACCAGAAGAGCCATACTGTATTTGTCCAAAGACCTACCTAGGCACATGACAAGCCAGATGTCTATGGGTCATCGACAAGCAGGATATGAACCAAACAGTACCTTCCCTATATCTCTCAACAACTGATGTACAAAGACATTCTGCCTTTGATACCAATGGATACATGTATCTGTTGTGATGACTACCTTGAGAGGTGAAAAAACATACAGATTTCTCAGAAGCAGACAGAAGCGAAGTGCTTTGAACTGTTTCTTCTGTGTGACCAGCTATAGCTATGCTAACAATTGGGACAAACATGCAAGCTCACAGTACTTTATTCAAAGTCATATCAGCCACGAAGAATTACTGATTACCATTGGGAATCAAAATACTTACTTAACTCACCTTGCAAAGTGAACAAGAGAGAAGGGCATTCCTTTAACACACTTTTAAGTAGCCAAAGATGAGCTAGGCAGGCTTGTACTGATGCTACTATAGTGGCATGGGAACCACTGCTGCAATGGTCCTGTCCACTTTGCTGAAGCAAACATGAATCCCAGGCTATGCAGAAGGTCTTTTGACCAATGCTGGCATTCAACCTTGGCATGTGGAGGAGGTACTGCACCATGTTCCTTCTGACATTACCCAGTAATAGGTGAACATAGCTCCTATGCCACTGTAGCAACATAAATAGGGCTATCATATCACCCCGTAACCTCCTCTTCTCCAGGCTAAACACAACCAGCTCCCTAATTCTCTCCTCATAGGGCTTTGTGGTTTCCAGACCCTTCACCATTGTGGTTGCTCTCCTCTGGACACGCTCCAGCTTTTCAATATCCTTTTTGAATTGTGGAGCCCAGAACTAGACATTGTATTCCAAGTGAGATCTGGGCAAATCATGTCAGGGAGACTTTTATACAGGGTTTGTGCTTTAGATATGCTTTAAAAACAAACAAACAAACAAACAAACTTTTGATTGTTTTTTAAGAGCCAGCGTGGGATAGTGGTTTGACCACGGCTTTGGAGACCAGGGTCAATTCCCAGCTTGACCCAGAAACCCATTTCCAGCATCACATTTTCCAAACCTACTGAGTGCCCTTGGGCAAGTCACATCTTCTCAGCCTCATGGGAAGCCTCCTCTGAACAAACCTTGCCAAGAAAACCCTGTAACAGCTTCGCCTTAGGGTCGCCATAAGCTGGAAATGACCCCATGGCACACAACACAGACATGATTTTTTTAAAATGTCCTTTTAGCCTGTCTTTAGAAAGTTGATTTTAACTGGTTTCTTAAAAAAATAGTTGTCAAATATTATCTGTCATCCGCCTTGGGTCCCTTTCTGGGAGAAAGGCGGCCTAAGAAATGTCATGAAATGATGGAGAGATGAAATAATTTAAGGAAGGAATGAGATAAAATTCATCCGTGAAGATTTTAAAATTCTTTCTAAAAACAAAATGTATAGTGAAATCTCCTCTGTCCTCCGCCTTGGGTCCCTTTCTGGGGGGAAAGGCGGCCTAAGGAATGAAATGAAGGACGTGAGTTGAAATAAGGAAGAAATAGGATAAAATCCATCTATGAACACCTTAATTGCTTTCTTTTTTAAATATGCATCTGTGAAGATTTTAATTCTTTATTATTATTATTATTATGATAATAAAAAATATATGTATAGTGAAATCTCCTCTGTCCTCCGCCTTGGGTCCCTTCCTGGGAGCAAGGCGGCCTAAGGAATGCCATGGAATGCTGGGGAGGTGAAGGATCCTGCTTGGCCCTGGGTCCCTTCTTGCCACAGGCCTGCTCCCTTCTCGGCCCCCCCCCCGCGCCTTCTCTCTTATCGCGAGACTTGGAGCCCCCCTCCCTCCCTGTCCCCTTCCTCGGTTCTCGCTCAGTCCCCCCAACGGCCGCCCCACCCGTGCCCCCGCTCACCTTCTGTATCCGCTTGAGCGCCATGGGGAGCCGGGGAGGGAGGCGTCGTCGCCGGCGTCCTGGGCTTCTTCACTGACGGCGGGGGGAAGGAGGAGGAGGGGGGAGGCCGGGGCCGAGCTGCCTCTCTCTCCGCTCCCAATCGACGGGTCTTTTGTTTCCGCTGCTTCGACTCCTCTCAGGCGCCGAGGCCACGCCCACGCCGCGCGAGGGGCATGCTGGGACACGTAGTCCCCCGCCTCTTCAACAGCGGCACCTACGGACCTGACGCCGCAGCGCGCGCGCGCCGTCTGGGCGGCCGTTATTCCCGCTCTGGCCCCGCCCCCAAGCTGTCCCCTTTAAGAGAAAATGTTGGACTTCAGCTCCCAGAAGCCTCAGCCACGTTGGGCAATAGACTGGGATTCTGGGAGCTGAAGTCCAAAATCCCTTAAAGGCCCACAGTTTAGGGACCACTGAGATAGATGGATGGATGGATGGATGGATGGATGGAAAGGTAGGTAGGTAGGTAGATAGATAGATAGAGTATTAAAGTACCCCAAACTGTGCCTTTATGAGAATGTTGGACTTCAGCTCCCAGAAGCCTCAGCCATGTTGGCCAATAGTCTGGGATTCTGGGAGCTGGAGTCCAAAATCTCTTAAAGGGCACAGTTTGGAGACCACTGCCATACAGAATCCTTAGTACTAATGCTTCTTTGCAGTACTATTACTCATAAATCATCATTCCCATCTACCACCGAGTATAGTGCCAATAGTTCTGACATAAAACAGCTAGCAAAGTTAAACTTATATACTTTCCAATTACAACACCCTACGCACAACCTAAATGTACTTACATATACAATAGTGAAGATTAGTTTGGTTTTTGCCTCACAAAACTACATACCTCAGGATTCTGAAAGATGGAGCCCTAGCAGTTAAAGTGGTGTCAAACTACGTTATTTCTAGCATAGATTCAGTGCTGTATGATAACTCATGGTGTCACTCTCCCATTGACCTCTTCCCATACCACACCATACAGAATCCTTAATACAGTCAGTCAATCCCGCGGCATAAAACCATTACACTCTGTTCTTCATCCACAAAGGCTTGTGGAGAATTTACACAAATTCAGCCTAGACAATAAGGAAACAGAAATAGTAAGAGTTTGCAATCAATAATTTGGATCGAATGTTGATCAGGATGGGGATGGCATCCATTAAGACATCGGAAGATTAAGAATGGGGAGAGCAGCTATGCTATGAAATGCTATGAAAGACTAGGCAGCTATGAATGAACTAAACAAGATCCTAAAGAGTAAAGACATTGGAAAGCCGGGGTATAAATAAATATTATTATTATTATTATTATTATTAATATACAATTAGGCACCAAAGTTAGAATTGTCCAAGGGATTGTATTTTCCATCACCATGTATGGATGTGAGAGCAGGACAGTGAAGAAAGTAGATAAGAAGAAAATCAATTCATTTGAGATGTGGGGCTGGAGAAGAGTGCTAAGAATACCACGGATGGCCAAAAGGACAAACAGATCAAGCCTGAACTTTTCCTGGAAGTCAAGCTGATCAAATTGAGGCTATCATACTTTGGGCACATCATGAGAAGACATGGGGGTCACTAGAAAAGACATTTTAAAGCTTGGAAAGGTGGAGGTAAATAGAAAGAGAGGAGGACCTCAGGCCAGAGGGATAGACTCCATCAGGGAGGTCATCATGGGCCTGAGCCTGCAGGCTCTGAACAGAGAGGCAAACGATGTCTAGTTCACAGGGTTGCCATGAGTCGAGGTCAAATCCAAGGCAGTTAACAGCAGCAACAGGCATGTTTTTTTTAAATTCAAAATAATTTAATATTTTTGTAAAATTTTAAATAATTTAAAATTCAAAATAATTTTTAAAAAATCAAAATAATTTTAAAAATTTAAAATTCAAAATAATCTAAACAATTTAAAATTCAAAATAATTTAATTTAAAAAATCAAAATGATTTAAATAATTTAAAGTAAAAATTCAAAATAATTTAACGTTTTCTAAAAAAATCAAACTAATTTAAATAATTTAAAATTTAAAATAATTTAAATAATTTAAACTCAAAATTCATTATTTAAAAAATTCAAAACAATTTAAATAATTTTAACTCAAAATTCAAAATAATTAAATGTTTTTTTAAAAAATCAAAACAATTTAAATAATTAAAAATTGAAAATAATTTAATGTTTATTTTTTAAAAATTCTAAAAAATTAAATAATTCAAAATTCAAAAAAATTAAATAATTTAAAGTAAAAAATTAAAAATAATTTAATATTTTTTTAAAAATCAAACTAATTTAAATAATAACTTAAAATTCAAAATAATTTAAATAATAATTAAAAATTCAAAATAATTTAAATAATAATTAAAAATTCAAAATAATTAAAAAATAATTAAAAATTCAAAATAATTTAACATTTATTTAAAGACAAAACTGGGGCCACTCCTTTTTCCTTCCACTCACACCATCCCTTCCTTCAGCTTTCTAAAGGGAAGCAGGCCACAGTAGACCTCCCCTCCCTCAGAGGCTCACTTGGTGCTGTCCACGCCCCCCCCCCGTGTAAGCGACGCCCATAGTATAGCCGTCCTCCTTGAGAGTTTCCCATAGGCTGGGGGGCGTGGTCCTGCCAACGCTCCTCCCCCTGTGCGTCCACGTGCCTCCCAGCCTCTGCATCTTCCAACAAAGCCAGGCCCCGCCCCTTTAAGGGCAGGGGCTCGCCGGGGCGGCCATTTTGGAAGCCATCCTGCGCAGGCGCAGTCCGCTGCGTGCCCTTCCTTCCTTGAGCCCCTTCCTCGCGTGTCCTTGGCTTCTCTGAGTCTGGAGTCATGGGCCTCGGGGGGCAGAGTGCAGTCAGGGGTAAGTCTCCACGTGGGAACCCCCCTTTCAGTCCCCCAGGAGTCTCTGCCTCCTAGGCTTTGCTGTGACCTTCCTGGCATCTGTAGGCTGCATCCACACTGGAGAAATAACCCGGTTTGGCACCGCTTTAACTATCTTAAGGGCTCAAGGCTATGGAATTCTGGGCCCCAGTTCTCATATCTGGGATCAAACCTTGATAGAAGTGGGAACTGCAGCCAGGAAATCAGAAGAAGGTTAAGAATGGGGAGAGAACTAGAGAAGATCCTGAAATGCAAAGATACACAACTGAGCACAAAAGTCAGAATCCTAGAAGCCATTGTATTCCCTGTCGCCATGCATGGATGTGAGAGCTGGGAAATCAAGGAAGAAGATAGGAAGGAAATCAGTTCTTTTGAGATGCGGTGCTGGAGATCCCATGGACAACCAAAAGGACAAACAAATGGGGTCCTAGAGCAGGTCGAAAAGGAAACCTCCCTGGAAGCTAAGATCCCAAACACACTACAGGAATAATCCAGTTTGAGACTGCTTTAACTGCCCTGGCTCAATGCGAGGGAATGCTGTGCACTGTAGTTTTGTGAGAGATTGTGCCTTCTCTGTCAGAGAGATCCCTGGTGCCACAATAAACTACAGCTCCCAGAATTTCCTAGCATTGAGCCAAGGCAGTTAAAGTGGTCTCAAACTGGATTATTTCTGCAGTGTGTTTGGGACCTAAAATGACTAAAGTGAGGCTGTCGTACTTCGGGCACATAATGAGAAGGAAGGACTCATTGAAAAGGACAATAATGCTGGGAAAGGTGGAGGGAATTAGAAAGAGAGGAAGACCACATGCTAGATGGATAGAGATATGTTATGGAGGTCACAGGTTTTATGGGGTTGCAGGAACTGAGCAGTGGAGGACAGAGGGTCTTGGAGATGTCTCATCCATAGGGTCGCCATGGGTTTTACTATAGTCTTTAGCCTTTCTGTCTGCTACTGCTGCCTCACCAAAACTACAAACTCTGTAGGATGGAGCTGTGGCAGTTCAAGCGATGTCAAGTTGCATTATTTCTGCACTGTGGATGTAGCCCCAGGCAGCAGCAAGGATGTTTCCAAGTGTGTTGGGCAATTCCTGGAGGCGGTATCTTTTGGCTTTGGAGGAGAGCTACATCTGCTGCCCAGTGGGGTGGGGAACTGCACCACGTGTCACCCAAAGATTTCAAATTTCAACTTTGAAAAAAGCATTTCTGTTGACAGCATTCACTGATTTTCCCCTTTATCTTTGTGCTGAATAAGTGTTATCAGTGTATTGTAGATACATACCATGCATTTTGGGTCTTGCGTTATTTTGCTCATCGTCTGCAGTTTGTATGGCATCATTAGCTATGGCCATGCAGTTACATCATTCTCATTCAAACCCTCGACACATGTATCATACTTACAGGTGGAATCCTTGTGTTTACTGACTTTTTCTATACAGTTACATTTCCCTGGCTCTCAGAATCATAGTGAGAAGAGACCGCAAGGGCCATCCAGTCCAACCCCTTACCATGCAGGAACTCACAATCAAAGCACCCCTGACAGATGGCTATCCAGCCTCTGTTTAAAAGCCTCCAAAGAAGGAGACTCCACCGCTCTCTGAGGGAGTGTGTTTCATTGTTGGACATCTCTTACTGTCAGGTAGTTCTTCCTGATGTTTAGGTGGAATCTCTTTTCCTGTAGATTGCACCCATTGTTCTGGGTCTTATTCCCTGGAGCTGCAGAAAACAAGCTTGCTCCCTCCCCTGCATGACACCCTTCAAGTATTTAGTCTCATCTCTTATGAACTGAGTTTGGTCATGCATATATGCAGGTATATTATGTTGTCACATTTTTAGTGCTGCTTGTGCATGGATGAGACATGCTAACTTCTTATTTTGTGGGCCTGTGCATTTAGATCTTTGTATATTCTGAGATAAAATTCTGTAACTGCATTATAATGGCAGTACAGTATAACACCTTTATGAGGACCACCTGAACATCAACAGAGTGAGCTAATTTTAGACATTCACCAGAAATCTCTCCAGACAGAGTTGGCGGAGGGGGGATTGTACTTTTAGAAAATACTATATTGTTGTTGGGCATTGCAGATGCCCCATCTGCAACATATTACTTTCTCAAGATAGTTATTCCAGAAAGTCCTTGCAAAAGGCTAGGTTGGGTATCAGTGGTGTTTTGGAAGTTGTTGAACTTCAGCTACCATCAGGTTTACTTTGCCTGTCTAATGTTGAGATGTGATGGGAGTAGCAGCTCATCTGTGTCTAGAAAGGTCTAAGATTCTCTTCTCCTGATGTAGAAGTATCTCAGATTTCTTAAATTCGAGGATGAATTTAGGTAGAAACTAATAATTTTTCTTTATTTGCTATCTTGGGAATATATCATAGAGAGGAGCTCACCATATTACCAAACAGCTTTCTCTCCTCTGTCTCCTACTAAACACCAAGAAGAGTGATGAAACTGAAGTATAAGTTCCCTCTGTATGGTTTTCTTTAAAATTGGTTGTAATAAAAGTAGTGCAGAAGGGTTCTTATCATCTGAGAAAAGCCAACATCCTACCATCTATAATCCCTTTCCACATCAAGTTTAAGTCTTAATTCATGCTTTGGAAGTAAAAATTAGCTGTATTCATCAGGTTTCATTTGAATAAATCAGCTTAGGATTCCACTGTAAATGTGATGAAATAGATTGCTTTCAGTATATGCATACTAAATGCCATGGGTAAAAGCCATGATCTGTATCTGAGAAGCAAATGAAAACCTATTAGGAAAGGGAAGCATCTGTAACAGTAATAGTTATTTTTTTAGCGCTAATTTGTTGGGACAGGAGTATGTAAATGCTTTTGACAGTTTCTCCATTTTTTTCTATTTCAGTTGAATGGGTTGTAGCAGTCTCATTTGCGGCAGGTGCAGCAGCGATTGGGTATCTTGCTTACAAAAAATTCTTCAGCAAGGACAGATGCTGTAATGGGATGGTAAACCTCCATATTCAGAAAGATAATCCAAAAGTAGTTCATGCATTTGATATGGAAGATTTGGGGGACAAAGCTGTATATTGCCGGTGTTGGAGGTCTAAGAAGGTAAGAAAAGAAAATGTTTAACTTGTGTAACTTCTTGTTCTGGAAGTATCTGGTGAATCCTTCACCAGATACTTCCAGAAGACTTATTGCGAGATCACACTTAAGCAGTTGAAACAATGATGTGAGTAAAAATTATTACTTAAGGAAGTCTTAATTGATCGTAAGAATTATTATCCAAGTAGTTTTTCTTATATGGGGAAGATGTGCTCATTTGTTAAGATCATTTAACTTAAAGTGACTGTCACATTTAGTATGTGTTCCTCTTCTCTTTGTGCTCAGCCTCTTCAACTCGTAATCTGTGGTCAAAAAGATGTTGTAAATATTTGTCATCTTTTATGGTATCTAGCCATGGTTGCTAACACTGTGTCTAAATAGTATTTCTTTCTAGGATGGGTGCTGAAAGTTGTGAGGCCCTCCAGATGTTGTTGGACTGCAGCTCCTAGCATTCCTCACTATTAGTTTGGCTGGCTAGGGCTTCTGGGACTTGTAGTCTAACAGATTTGGAAGGCCACATTATTCCCATCCTGCTTTGGGAAATGAAGTTCTTGATTACAAATGTGGAGGGAGTTCCACAGTTGAGGCACCATCATCAGAGGAACAGTCATTTGTCTAGCAGTCACCTGCTTAATTTTCAAAGCAATAAATCTGTAAAAGGGAAGGAGAAAGAGAGTACTCAGGCCTGAAAACATTACAAAGTCCAAATCTTCATATTTCCCTTCAGTCAAATTCATGTTTATTTTAAAACTGAGGCGTGGCTGCTGTTCCTTTCTGTTGTAGCAACACTGGAACTGTAATATTGTAATACTCTTGGATGGTCTGCTAGATTCTTAACACTGGAGGTGGGAAACCTTTAAACATGACCCTCAACCTAATATCAGAAGATCCCTCTGTTCTCTCAGTTCAAACTTCTGGAAAGGGTGACTTGGCCATTGTCTAGCACAGTGGTTCTCCACCTGTGAGTTGCAACCCCTTTGGGGGTTGAACAACCCTTTCACAGGAGTCGCCTAAGACTCAAGGTTGGCACCATAATCTATAATACTTTAAGCAGCGGTTCTCAACCTGTGGTTCGTGATCCCTTTGCGGTTCTCAGTCTGTGGGTCACGGCATTAGGAAGGTTGAGAACCACTGGTCTAGCAGTTCTCTCTCTGCCAGGGAATCAAGTGGAGGGAGTGGACAAGAGAGTGATAAAAGTGTCACAGAAAAAGTGTGCCCTGCCCACTTCTAGATCTGGTCCAACACTTTCCTGACTTTAGCCCTACCTTCTGCTGGCATGCAGCCTCAGAGGTTACTCCAAATGATGGCAGTCTTGATTGAAAGGGTTGCCCACACTATTACTTAGAATTGTCTGAACTATTTTCTTTCACATCCTTGGCATTTGGTGCATATTAACGATAATGTCTTAATTGTTTTGCTAAATAAAATGTGCATTTAAGGCTACTTAATATTTTCCCTCCTGCAGTTCCCACTATGCGATGGTTCTCACACAAAGCATAATGATGAAACAGGAGACAACGTGGGACCTCTCATCATCAAGAAAAAAGATGCTTAAAGAAAGCAAATGATCTGGATACATGAAAACAGCCTTGTTGCAGTGCTTTCTGCTCACTTGTAACTCTAAAGGTTACAGGTCTTAAGTCATTTCACTGAAGACTTTTAAGATGTGGTATACAGTATTCTGCAGCACATGTAATTCATGTTGTTTGCCTTGCTTAAAACACTACATGTTAGGAATTAATACCTGCAACTTACTGATTTTGTCTTTAATGTGTACATTCTCATTAAGTGTAAAAATAATTCAACAGCCTTTTAGAATGTACTCTGAAGTATGTATTTGAATGATACATTAAATTATTTTCAAATACAGTGTTCTTATTGTCTTTGCTATTCAAAACAACAAGCACCGTGGAAATAAAATGACTTTTGGTTAATTTTTCAATTTAGGACCACATAGTTTTCCGCCCAGTTCTAACCTTATTCAGTTAGAAATAGGGCTGAAACATAGGATTCATCAATTTAAAACACTAGAAAAAATGCCTCCCACTTGAGCTAGAAAATAGTAAAAAATTGTTTAATTATCAGTGCTGTGGACCAACCTTATTGGCAGCTAGCCATCCACAGACTCAAGCATCTGCAGATCAGCCCATTCCATTATTGTTAATGGTATAACGTGGATGCATATCACTACTCACTGGTGCATTACAGACCGCTGAGAAGCAGCGGTCTGGCTCCACCTCCGCTTGCAGCGTCCGGGAACCGCAGCCTTTAAACAGCGTGGCTCCCGGACGCTGCAGAGAAGGAGCGCGGAAATCACGCTCCTTCTCAGGCCCCGGAAGAAGCACCGCAAGTGCCAAAGGGCGCACTCGTGGCGTTACTTCTGGTGTGCCACGTGCGGACGCAGAGCGTCCGCTACGTCAAAATGGCGGCACCCGTATGAACAGGGCGCCGCCATTTTGTATGGACTGAGTTCGTGATAGGGCAAGGGGCGTCTAGAAGAGACGACCCTTTTTCAAACTGGGACGTCCCTAATGGCGGTTTGTAACCAGCCACCGACTATAACGAGGCTTGAGCATGCACATTTTTTCTCATCCATGGGAGGGCAGAACTAAACCCCTATAGATGAGAAGGGCACGCTGTACTTAAGTGACATCTTTTAGAAGTACTCTTTGTAAGAGAATAGAAGATACAGCAGATATCAGCTTGATAGAATCAGTGTATGTATATTTAATTTTATCTAAATTATTATTTTTAAAAATCATTTGAATGGCATTTCTCAGAGCTCAAATTGTATACATAGTTCAAATATAGTTATATTTTCACAAGGATGTGTAGAAAATAGAACATTTCTCATTCAAACCATATGCATATTATATATTGCCTATCTTTATTGCTTTGCAGCTGCCAGGTTTTTAAAAATATAGGTATACAGATAGAACAGTTGTGATACTGTTTTGCCAGGATGGCCTTAAGGCAAAGTAAGCAGCTGCCTCAGGTGGTAGATGAGGATGCAGCAGCTACCCCAGCCATTCCTTCTGGCCCACTATAACTCAGGTAACATCAAGAATGTGTACAATTATGTGCAAATTAAACCTCAAAAGGAGAGATTATGACAAAAGTACTCATAAATCTGTAGGACATAGCATAAACTTATCTCAGTCCTAACTTCAGTTCTTAGTATTTTGGGGACCCATATTTTTTGCCTTATCAGCAAACACAATCCATAGTAGTACGGGCTATGTTTTCCTCTGCTTTCTGTTTTGCACTAAAATTAGACTTTTAAAACCAGTTCTGAGTACAAGGATATTGTGCATCTTGACTGGGGGAGGAGGCTGTATGTTGTTTACCCTCATGTTGCAAAATATTTGGGGCTAGCCCTTTCAGTTGTTGTCCTCCTCTGAAGAAGCTTGGTTTTTGGTTTGTTTGTTTTTTGCTTTCAGCTAGAACAAGATTGTTTAGCCAAATTCCAGTCAGTTAGTTGCATGAGTCATCTTCCGGCCTGAGGGAGTGATCAGGCAGACCCAGCTCCACCAGGGCTAGCCTGAAGGAAGAGAATCATCCCTCCTTAACTGTCATCTTCCGGCCTGAGCGGGAGTGATCAGACAGACCCAGCTCCACCAGGGCTAGCCTGAAAGAAGAGACTAATCCTTCCTTAACTGTCATCTTCCGGCCTCTTATTCCCCTCCAGCTATGCTCTGACTGTGTGGGGGAGAGGCTTGTGTACCCTAATGAAGTTGTGAGCTATGCTGGCAGTGGTATAATAGCCACCAGTAGGGCCTCCCATGCCAGACAGGTCACAACCGAAGGGTCTGACCAAGAGTGCCAAAGGGCAGGATGGGCTCTCTAGCCTTATGGCAACCATCCTAGGAGAAGGAAAAAACTAATCCCAAACCCGGGCAGATGGTGCTTGTCTAACCCTGTAAGGTCAACCATCTAAGAGAAAGAAACTCTAACCAAACCTACGACCCGAGGACCTCGCTGCCACTGTCAATTCTTGTCAAGGCCTCAGCAGTCAAACCTCTGGTTTAAAGGGTGAGGCCAGTTCTGTGCATGCTGCGCTCCACCAGAAAAATCCATTGCACAGGCTCGAAGGATACATCAAACGTCATCAACACACTTGTAGAAAGCACAGATGAATCCTTCCTGAATCTTCGTGAAGTAAAGCCAAGAGTTGCATGAGTCAAATCGTGTTGAAGGCAGAAATGTAACTCGAGACTGGGTCAAAATAAGGAAGTGGTATTGGACCTTGCTAGTCTAACTGAAGTTATGTGGCTAACTGGATTAATGTCTGGTTTAGACATTGTGAAAATGCCTACAATCCTTCCTCTTAGTAACCAGTATGCTTAACAAGATTAAGCATTTATGAAAACGACTGTCTTACACTTCTGAGCCAAATGTTCCTAATGAGATGAATAATAAGGAAAGAAACAGCAGTGCTTCTTGAGGTGTCATGTGGGGGACCAACAATTCCTCCCCAGCCTCCATGTATCTAGGATTGGCTACAAGCTGCAGTTATTTTCTTTTTTTCCCCTGGAAGAGCTGCAAGGACTGCAGCATGGGTCCATGGACCACCTCTTTGAGTAGTACTGCTCTGTAGGATCTTTCTACATTGCTGCCTGTGTTATGGTGAGGGATAACAGCACTGTAACTTTTGCACACTGGAGAATATTTGTATGTTTTATCTCATTCAACCAGTAAACTGTGATCGTTAAGACTTCCAAATGATATGCCAACATCTGTCCACCCAAAAAGCAAGCATTTAGTACAGGAGGTGTGATGAAGTAATCTCTTCTACCCATGCATCATTTCCTCAGTAGCTAGAAATTTTTTATTGTTTTGCAGGAAAAAATACTGAGTTCACTAATAAAACAACTGAGTATTGCAGAAACTAGGCATAGATACAGAAAGGGATGCCACCAATACCTGAACCTATATTTGGATGTAATACTATGCAGGCATACCTGAAAGTAAGCTGACATGGATTATTAATTAGACTAACTGATAGATGTGAATAAGACCCTGTGTCTTACCTATTTTGCTCTTCACATAGTCATTAATAAAGCAATGCTCAATGTGCTTTTAAGAGCAAGTAGGACTCTGTTTTCTCTCACACACATGTTGAATATTGCTACATGAACAACACCCCTTTTGACTTTTCCATATTTTCTTGTATTTACAGCCTGGTAGCAAAATTAATTCAGTTAATATTGTTATCACCTGGTTATATAAGATACTCAGCACCATGAAGTCAACAATATTTTAGTATTCTATGTTTTACTGAGGCATAAAAGTTAACAAAACTTGCACTAATTGAAATCTGTTTTAGTTCCTAGTCTGAACACAAAAAAAAAATAAAAATGTGGAAAGGTTTGGGGGTGGGTTGAACACTTCTGCAAGTTCTGATCAAAAACCAAAACTGTACTGAAGTTCTTGTATTATATTGTATTATAGGTCTGAGTCCTTGTAATTAATTCAGATACAATTAGCCCTCTGTATCTGTGCAGATTATGTTCTGGACTCCTCTGTGGATAGCAAAAAGCAATGGACCTCAGTTCCCATTATTGTCAATGGACATACAAAATATGCTAACTTTCTTCTCCATCTTAGAGCTTGGAAGTAAAATTCCTGAATCCCCTAGAAAGGATGGCCCTGGTTTATGCTGGCTTGTGATTCTGTTAGTTATTATTCAAAAAGTAACTTTCCCAGGGTCTGCCCTCTATTTTCCATGCCACAGATACTATATTTCATTATTAAATTTCTCAGCATTCAACATAATCTGTTCACTAACCAGCCTCATACTGAAACACAGTATCAGGTGCAGAGGTGTGGAATCTGGTTCTCCAACTATTGTTGGATATTAACCATTAACCCAAACCAGGCTGGTCAGGATGCTGGGAGCTGTACTCAAAACAAGATACAGAGAGCTCCTGATTTGGTTTGGTTTTTGTTTTGGGAGACACTAGAGCTCTGGTAGAGAATATGAAATCCCCAACCCCAAATGGCAAGATCCCATAGGATGGAGTTATGGAAGTTAAAAGGGAAATCATAGCGTCATAATTCTGTAGAGTGAAAGGCCCTGAATTTATGAGTACCAGAGACCAGGGCTGTAGAGCCTTCCTAATGTTGTTTTGATTGCAACTCCCAGCATCCTGACCACTGGCCAGGCTGGCTGGGACTGATTTCATTTATTACTTTCTCCTTAGGCATGGCAGAGAATTGCTAGTTTTTGCAGAAACTGAAAGGTTCCCTATCTAAATAAAGGGCTGATTTGAGCCATGGGCAAGCCCTGGCTCAGTTTTTCCCTCAAAAGGCTGGTATCTCTGATTTATATATATATATAGGGAGGTATAAATGAGGTGTTGCTCCTTTGCCCCTTAGTAGTCATAGAGAGAGAGTTGAGAGTCCATGGACTTTGTTTTGAGTCTTGGCGTAACTGTTAATATATACAGTATAGTTTTCCCTGTTACTGGCTGTTTGCCTTTATCTGACAGCAGAGTTGTTGATTGCCAGCTCCAGTTCAAATATTGAAGTCACCTCCCTGTGCAAATCAACTCAACTCTCCTGGTTTTGTTCATACTCTTCTCAGACCTAAGAGCAGAATAGCCAGACATTTGGCATTATGAACAATTGTTATCTACTGAAAAGCTAAATCAGTAGATTTTCTCAAACAGATACTTTGCAAAAAAAATTATCTCTTTTCATGATTCCCTTCCTATAGAGTATATGTAGTCCTTCCCCATGGCCTTGCTTTACCTTGTCCGTTTGATGAAACATTTAGCAATGCATTAATATACTTCTTGTAGGATAGATTTAATAAACTCTGCCTATGAACAGCGCTACCAGTTGGGGAGTATTAATATGCACACACGAAACTCCCTGTGAGCACAGTATGTGGTACAGAACTGTCAGTAGTTAAAAAATACAGATCTCCAGGTACGTCATAGCATAGCATTAGCTGTTTGTTAAGAGGAATGCCAGTAATAGCTTATAATTGGCAACACCAAAAATGTTATCTCTTTAGAAATAACAATGAGTTCTCGCTGTTAGTTGTACAGGTAGAACACCCATGCAGAAGTCATTGCTTCCATTAGCAGATAATGAAGCTGAAATAACTCAAGTTGAAATAAGAGCCAAGCTAAAGCCAGACCTCCTAAGCTACCTTGCATGACCAAAAAAGGAGATCTAGGACAGGCCTTGAAAACCCCAACTATGCACTGCGATGCCATTTTCGATTCATAGCAACAAGGAAGGCAAACTAGATAAACAAATCCAGATGCCTTGAAAGAGCATCACTGTGTACCTTTGAGAGCCACGTACTACAAGACATTACTATCCCATCCCCCCACCCCCAAACTCTATCATGTCCATCACAGGCTAGATAAAACCCACCAAGGCTGCATCCACACTGGAGAAATAACCTGGTTTGGCACCATTTTAACTATCCTGGCTGAAGGCTATGGAATTCTGGGAGTTGGAGTTTGTTGTGGGGTCCAGAGCGGAGCTGCTGTCCATAACTGTTCAGAAGTACTTTTCTCTCAGATCAGTAGGGCTTAGTCCATCTGTATGGTGTTGGAACCTGGAACCTGCTATACTTCATTTGTTTTGGAACAAAGTTTCCGGCTAATTGCAGGTGTTTCCCAACACATAGTAAGGGAATATAATGAAGATGCCATTTTGCCTTCTACGTTTTGAGTAAACAGAAAAGCCTTCAAGTCAACCTTGACTCAATGGCAAACCTCAGAATATGACGTCTCCAAGACCCTCTGTCCTCAACTGCTTTGCTCACGTCTTGCAGAATCAGGCCCATGCCATCTTCAGTCAAGTCTAACCATCTGCTGTATGGTCTTCCTCTTTTTCTACTGCCCTCCACTTTACCAAGCATTATTATATTTTCTAGTGAGTCCGTTCTTCTTATGATATGGCAAAAAGACAACAACCTCAGCTTAGTCATCTTGGCTTCTTGGGAGAATTCAGGTCTGATTTGTTTTAGGAGCCATTTATTGGTCCTTTTAGCAGGCCTAGGTATTTGCTGAACTCTTTTCCAGCACTGTATCGCAAATGAGGTGATTCTCTTCCTTTCCTGTCCAGCTTTCATAACCATACACAGTAATGGGGAATACTATGGCATGGACCATCCTAACTTTAGTATTCAGTGATATAGTTTTACACTTAAAAATCTCATCTAGTTCCTTCATAGCTGCCTTCCCAAATCCAAGTCTTCTGGTTTCTTGACTACTGTCTCTGCTCTGATCAATGTTTGAGCCCAAGTATGGAAAAACTTGGACTACAGGCTGAGTCTCCCTTATCTGGAATTCGGAAATCCTAAATATTGCAAAATCCAAAATTGACCATAGGGGTGGCTGAGACAGTGATACTTTTGCTTTCTCATGGTTCGGTGCACACAATCTTTGTTTTATGCCCCAAATGATTAAAAACCTTGTATAAAATTATCTTCAGACCATGCATATAAGATATGTTTGAAACATAAATGAATGTTTAGTTTTGTGTTTAGAGTTGGGATTCCATCTTCAAGATATCTCATTATGTATATGCAAATATTCCAAAATAAAATAAAATAAAAATCCAAAATACATCTAGTCTCATGCACTTCGGACAAGAGAGACTCAACCTACTGTATATACTTGACTATAAGTCAACCTCATGTATATGTCGAGGGCAAGTTTTGGGGCCAAAATTATGCATTTTGCCATGACCCCGTGGATAGGTTGAAGGTAAAACTTGGAGGCTTCTTCAATGTGTCTGTGTGTGCGTATGGCAAGAGAGACTCTCTCTGAGGATTTTTGCTTCATCGTTTCAGCCAGGCGCACATGCAGGAGATGGATTCTTAAACAAACAGCAATACTGTATCATACTATCTATCACCCAGGATTCTTTCTGCTTGGTTCCAGAGAGAAAGAAACTCCTCTCTGCTCCGCATGGGGAAATCCGAAGGAGCTGCTATCACATTACCATAGTGACCCGTAAATAAGTCAACCTGAGATTTTGGGGTCAATTTTTGGAAATAAATTTTTAGACTTATAGATGAGTATATATGGTATATTTCAATGTTTTTTTTTTAAAAAACACACCTTTGCCTGAGGAAGAAGCCAGCGGAGCTTTGAAAGCCTGCAACTTGTATATTGTGTATTTTGGTAGAATTCAAAGATATAGCCATGTTAGTCTGTAGAATCAGTATGTAGAGAGAATTTGTAGCACCTTTGAGACTAAATGAAAGAAAGAAGTTGGCAGCATGAAGCTTTCATAGACTTCTTCCTCAGATGCATTTTGTCTAAATGCATCTGAGGAAGTAGACTGACGTCAAAGAAAGCCAATACTGCCAACTTCTTTCTTTCACATAGTCTCAAAGGTGCTACAAGATCTCTCTACATAATAATAATAATAATAATAATAATTTATTTGTATCCTGCTCTTTTCCCAGAAATGGGACTCATATAATATTTTATTTAAAACATAATGTTATGTTGTATAAAATATTATATTATTATAAAATATTTTATTATGCGTTCACACACCCATCGAGACTTGTAAAACATATAAAAAACAGTTTAAAACATTTAAAATTTACAGAATATACCTTAAAAAACCCAAATTAATTTTGTGGAATAGGGGAAAGAATGGTGTGTTCTTTGTGCAGAAAAAAGAAACTTAAGTCCAAAACACACTGCAGAAATAATCCAGTTTGAGACCGCTTTAACTGCCCTGGCTCAATGCTAGGGAATTCTGGGAATTGTAGTTTTCTGAGACATTTAGCCTTCTCTGTCAGACCGCTCTGGTGTTGCCATAATAAACTACAGTTCCCAGGATTCCCTAATACTGTACTGTACTGACTCAGGGCAGTTAAAGTGGCTTCAAACTGGATTATTTCTGCAGTGTGTTTTGGACCTTGGTTACTAACTATCTCTGTAATGGACTTGTCTGTATCCTGTAGGACAGTGGTTCTCAACCTTTGGCTCTCCTAATGTTCTGGACTTCATCTCCCAGAAGTCTCAGCCAGCTTGCCCAAACGATATGGGATTCTGGGAGCTGAAGTCCAATGCTTGGAGGACCCAAGGTTGAGAACCACTGTGTGTAGGACATATGTTTTAAGTGTTAATGAGTTTTGTGAGATTTGGATTTTATTGTACTTTGACATATGGCCAACAGAGTTGTCTCTAAATATGTCTTTCATTGTCTAGTTTAAAATGATGTGGTAACAAATGTGTTTATTTGGTTATGTTTAGATGTTGCAACTGTAAACAGGCCTTTGCCCTCTCTGCCCACAAAATGGAGGGAGGGAGGGATGGGGTAAACAGACACTGAAGAAACCAAACCAGGGCAAACTGAGGAGGAGGAGGAGGAGAAGGGGGCGGCTTCAGAGGCCGCTACTGCGCATGCTCCCTGGGTTACCGCGCATGCGTGGTGGCGAGATAGAAGGTGCTGCTGCTCCTGCCTGTCAGTAAGGGTTTTGCTGCTGGCTGCTGAGGGAGAGCGCGCGCCTGTGCGCGTGCGCGAGGAAGAGATGGAGCCCCTGGCCTTCTGGTTTGGGCAACCGACAGCCAGAAGCAGCAGCAGCGTCGTCGTCGACGAAGAAGGGGAGGAGGACGGCGGGAGCCCTTGAGGAAGGAGGGAGGGAGGGAGGGAGGAAATGGCCACCCAGCTCCCCCCGTTGGACGCAGCTCCTCCAAGCCCCTCGCTCTCCTCCTCGTCGTCGTCCATGGAGGATGGAAGGCGGGGGCTCCTCAATGGCTGCGTCCCTCTCTCCCATCAGGTGGCCGGGCACATGTACGGCAAGGACAAGGGCGGTGAGTGGACCCTTGGAGACCCCGAGACCCCCTCCCCTTGTGGGCCTTATGGGCTCACTCGCCTCTCCCCTCCCTAAGGCTAAGGGCTCTGGGTTCGAATCCTGATCCAGAGTGCCCTGGAGCTCAGTTATGAACCCCACTGGGAGACCTCGGTCAGGACACACTCTCTCAGCCTCCTCAGGGGAAGGCAAAGGCAAACCCCCTCTGATCCCGTCTTGACAAGAAATCCCCCATGATGGGGTGGTAGGGTCACTATAACCCCCCTCCCCCATGATAGGGTCTTAGGGTCACTATAAGCCCCCATGACAGGGCCTTAGGGTCATTATATACCCCTATGATAGAATCACCATAAACCCCCATGATAGGTTTGCCTTACAGCCACTATAAGCTTGGTATTATTTGATTATTATTCTTTTAACATATTGAGGAGGGAGCAAGCTTGTTTTCTGCTGCTCCAGAGAACAGGACCCAGAGCAATGGATGCAAGCTACAGGAAATGAGATTCCACCTCAACATTAGGAGGAACTTCCTGACAGTAAGGGCTGTTCAACAGTGGAATGCACTCCTTCCTTGGAGTGTACTGGAGTCTCCTTCCTTAGAGGTCTTCAAACAGAGGCTGGATGGCCATCTGTCAGGATGCTTTGATTGAGAGTTCCTGCATGGCAGAATGGGGTTGGACTGGATGGTCCTTGAGGTCTCTTCCAACTCAATGATTCAAAACTTTGTAATCAGTGTTTACAACTGTGCCTTAGGCTTGCCGCAAGTCAGAAACTCAAAGGCACGCATCAACAAAAACTCCATAAGAAGGCTTTTATAGAGGCTTTATATTAGGAGGCTTTAGTTACAGATGAAAGTGCAAAGACAGGTCTGATGCTGAACATAAAGAAAACAGAAATACACAAATTCAATCTAGACAACGAGGAAATTGAAATAGTTAAAGAGTTCCCATATCTAGGATCAAACATTGACCAGAATGGAGACTGCAGTCAAGAAATCAGAAGAAGACTAGGAATGGGAAGGGCAGCTATGAAAGAACTGGAAAAGCTACTGAAGAGCAAAGACATACAACCGAGCACTAAAGTCAGAATCATTAGGTCATTGTATAGTGCGCCTGCATTATACATGGGCGCGCTATATGCAGAGCATATGTACTCAAGCCACGGAGAGCACACAGGGGCGCAAGGGGCTGCGCGTCCCATTCATATTAATGGGGTATGCGCTCGTGGTGCCCCACACGCTCCCAGGCCACCGCACACACAAGCCCCATTCAAATGATTGGGACTCAAGCATACTTGGAATCACGTGGAATTAGCCTTACACAGGGGGTCCGGAACGGATCCCCCACATAAAGCAAGGGTCTACTGTATTCCCAGTTACCATGTATGGCTGAGAGAGCTGGTCAGTGAAAGAAGGAGATAGAAAGAAAATCAGTTCATTTGAAATGTGCTGGAGAAGAGTACTTAGGATCCCATGGACAGCCAAGAAGACAAACATAATGGGTCATTGAACAGATCAGACCAGGGCTCTTCTTGGAAGCAAAGATGATCAAGTTGAGACTATCGTACTTTGGTCACATAATTAGAAGGCATGGGTCACTAGAAAAAACCATAATGCTAGGAAAGAGAGGAAGACCAGATGGATAGACTTAATGGGGGGGGTAGTGGGTAAGGGCTTGCAGGATCTGGTCAAGGTAGTAGAGAATAGTTATTCTTAAAGATGTCTCATCCACAGGGTTGCCATGAGTCAGAACCGACTCGAGGGCAGCTAACAAGAACAACAAATCAATGTTTTAGCTTTGTCTTTTAAAATTAATTGTAACCCGCCTTGAATCCCAGGATGGCAAGGGAACCCCCTCCCACACAAACACAGCAATGAAACTTGAGTTGGACACAATAACAATTAATTCTCCCACTCAGGCATCTATGTTCACTATGTGACCTTGGGCTAGTCACACTCTCTCAGGGGAAGGGAATGGCAAACCTCCTCTGAACAAATCCTGACTAGAAAACCCCATGATAGGGGGTTGCCTTAGGGTCACTATAAGTTGGGAATGACTTGAAGGCACACAACAACAACAACAACAGTTATTTCACCTAGCCAGGCATATATACTCACTGGATGACCTTGGGCTAGTCACACTCTCTCAGCCTCAGAGGAAGGCAGTGGCAAACCTCTGAATCAATCTTGTCAAGAAAATCCCAGGATAGGGTCACCTTAGTGTTGGAAATGACTGGAAGGAACACAGCAACAACAACAGTTTTATTTCACCCACCCTTGTGATTAAAACTTGGAGGCCCCAAGGGATTATTTTTGGTTTGAATATACTTTCAGCCCCCCCACCTTCATGTTTCCCCAAAGTTTTAAGTGATTTCTTTCTTCCTTCCGTGCTTCCAGTTGTATGTCTTTTCAAGAGGGAATTTTTGGGGTGTGGGTGGGGACATCTGCTGTTAACAACAATGACAACAGGAGGAGCAGCAGCAACAGAGGTTTTATGTGTTTATCCCATTTGCGTCTCGCCCTTTTTCTCAGGGAACTCAGGGTAATATACTAGAGCAGTGGTTCCCAACCTTTTCTATACCCCAATCCCTTAGAAGATGGTTGATTACTGTTTGCTTCCCCTACAAAAGTAATGTCACGTTTGAGGTTGAAGAAGTCTTAATTTCTAATTTTTGAACTACCTAGAATACTGTGGTTGTTGTGTGCCTTCAAGTCATTTCTGACTTTCATGTGGTCTTCTTCTTCTTCATCATCATCATCATCATCATTATTATTATTATTATTATTTTATTTATCCTAACTTTCTCCTGATACAGGGATTCAAGAGAGGTAACAAAATTTAAAACTGTACAAGTTAATACAAAGCATTAAAACTGTAAATGTAATTTTTAAAATAAAATGATTAAACAGTTTTAAAAAGTTAAAAACTAAAATTTAAAATGGCATGTTTCTTCAGAGGAGATTTACCACTGCCATGCTCTGAGGCTGAGAGAGTGTGACTTGCCCAGGGTCACCCAGAGGGTTTCAGGGCCGAGCAGGGATCCTGTTCTTCAGAGCCACAGTCCAGTGCTAAAACCACTATGCCATGCTGGCTACAATACTATGAGTGAGCAAATTGACCTTAAATTGACCTAAAAAAAGAATATTTTAACTCAGTGCATAAAAAGCAAATCTTAATTGAGCAATCAGATTCTAATTTATTCTGGGAAAAATGAGTGATGACTTGTCACTGAGGGACACATGCTATTCCTTAAGACACATCTCAAGTTAGGAGCTATTTTTCATTTTAACTTTTAAACCACCCTGCTAGGTTTGATTATGGTGTGTACATGTGTGTGTTCATTTACCTTCCTTTCCAGTAGTCCAGTGAAGTAGGATGAAAGGGCCAATTTATTTCAGGGCATCTTATGATTTTCAGAGTGGTCCTATCTCCCTCTTTGGGTCTGCCCTGTGTCAATCCATTTAGTAGCTTTCAGTTTTGTGTAACGACATCAAGTTTTTAAGTAATTCTTTTTTTCAAAAGTGAAAATGTTTCACCTTTGAAGTCCAGCACCTAAAATTCTCATAAAACCTGGTTTTTATCCTTATTGAAGGGTTTTCTATTGTGTCTGCTTCTGTACAGCTTGGTAGTTTACAGTAAATACTTGCGTCTTGGCATGTATTTCTGGAGCAATACTAGAGCAGCACAACATTTTCCTTCCTAGTAAACTGTTTAAAGTCATTACATATGATAGCTTCCTTACTGTGGTTGCTGCTATGCCTGCTGCTTTGTTTTGGTTTGCAAATGACCTCCCTCTGCTCTTCTTCAAGCCTGCAGGGCAAGGCTCCTTTTTCCCTTTTGATAATATACTTTTAATTTGATATATTGGTGTACACTTCTTCTCTATGAAGAGGAAGTTTTGAAGCAAGGGAAAATTGAGTTTCCCTTTTCCGTGTACCAATATCCAAACAAAAATCAAACAGTAAAAAAATAAAAAATAAAATAAATGCTAGTGCTCCTACTAAAAAAGTTCAGAAACTTTTAATGAGATAAATAGGGAGACCTCTTGTAGGTTTCTACAGGAAACAGAGAAACTGTGGGAAGAAAAAACAGAATGTTGCGTCTCCTGTTTTGAATAAAGAGAAGGTTCGCCATTCATTAGAGAGGGATTTCATCACCATGCAGTGAGTGTGGTTTCCTGTAAATAGTCTCTTTTACTGAAACTGGGCCTAGGTAGAGGTAAGAAAAGGGGAAATTGGTGATGAATGAATGTACGGAAGATTTGAAGAGATTACAACATTAAAGTGACTTCCAAGTCTCTCTTGGATTCCAGTGGGGTCACTGTGTTCCAGTATTGAAAACTTACATGAATGTAGAGTAGCATTTCTCAAAATTCAGAGTCTGTGCCCCTATACAAAGCCAAACCAGTCAGAAAGTGTCACAGATTTAGGCAAAAGGGTTAGAGTTGCATTGCAAAATCTACCATGGGGTTGGTGTGATGTATCCTTGAATGTGAAAACAGATGTATTTTTGACAGGTCCATGGCATGTAGGATAACTTTCTTTCATCCCTAGCAATATCTGAAGTATTTCTTATTGACTGGCAATTCTTAGCCTGTCTGTTCAGAATCTGTCCAGAATATAGTGAACTTTAAGGGATACAATGGCAGGTTACAGACTGCCATAAAGTACACGCTCCACGTGTACTAGGGTTAGGAAGGGTCTTACCTTCCTCACGGCCCTTCTCTGTAGTACGCGCAGAGCGCGTCGTAAATGGCAGCGCCCATCCACATGGGCGCCACCATTTTGACGTCTTGGATGCATAGCGTCCAGACGTGTCACGGCAGAAGTGACGCCGCGAGGACGCGCTTTGCCTCTTGCGCTGCCACTTCTGCGTTTTGAAAAGGAGCGCCATTTTGGCGCCTCGCAGTCTGGCCACTGGGGTTTCCTCCTCAGCGAATGGCGGCGGTGGGAAAACGGCTGCTTGAGGGCGGTCTGTAACCCGCCAATGGACCTTTAGTCTCTGCTGGGGTTTGGTTTCAGGATCCCCATGGAAACCAAAATCAGTGGATGCTCAAGTCCCATTGTATACAGTGGTGTAGTAAAATGATGTCCCTTATATAAAAGGGCAAAATCCAGGTTTGTTTTTTCGTATTTTTCGGGAGAAAATGTTCAAGCCATGGATGATTGAATCCATGGATGCACAATCTGTGGATACAGAGGGCTGACTGTAATCCTAAATCCAAAGAGAGAACATTCATTGTGAAGTGTTCTATTGAAGTACGTGCATTGGTAGCTCCATTTCAGCCATATATGTGTACATTTAGTCCATGTAGAGTTCAGTTCACCTAAAGTGTAAAAATCCAGGGTCCATTAACAAAGCCCAATTATCGCACCGTTATTCCACTTTAATTGCCATAATTGAAGTTTCAAGGGGAGAAATTAGAATTCTTAGCCTGGAAGCTATTGCAGCTTACCAGACTGCAAACCTACAATTCCATTGGATGTTGCCATGGGGGCTAAAGTGGAATTTAGTGGTATATTTGTGTAGGGTGAATGGGACCCAGGGCTGCGTATAAGTCGGAGTCCTAAAGTATATGTACAATAGTCATTACTGTAGTTTAAATCCAATCCAATGTTACGTGAGTGAGCTTGTTTTTGTGCAAAGGAAGTATCTCTTGCCCTGTTCCACGTGCAGTTCCCACCCACAAGCTGCTTCAGTCTTTAGAGGATTCCCTTGCCCATCTGCTTATAAGGCTCCCCCACCCTCCAGAAGCAGTTGGGCGCAGAGGAAAAGAGGGATTTGATTTGGAGGTGTCCATTTCTCTGGCGGAAGTAACACTACTAGTTACATCCAACTGAGATCAGTGGAATGCATACCAATCAGTGAGAGGCAGTGCAATAACTTGTCGTAAAGACTTTCCAAGTGGATGTTTACAGATATGCTCTTAGAAATTTTGCAAAATGTCAATGCAAGAAAATGTAAAACAAAACGACCACCCAGATTGCTGAGATTTATGCAAGCTTTTTGAAAAGCGAGAACATGTTGGTTGGTTTTAAGGACAAAATAACAGATATAAAGATAGAAAATATTGTTGGCTAGTAACTCCGAATGCAGACTCTTCATTGTACTTATTTAAGCAGTAGTGAAGGCAAAGCCAGAAAAAACACCTTTTTATTTATTTATGTTCTATCCTTAAACCAGGCTAAATATATTGGTTTAAAATATATATTGCCATAATTTTAATGTAAACATAAAGTTAAAATTCTAAACTGAACTGATGAGGTCTGCTGGCAAATCTTTAGATTGATCTTGCTTAACATCTCAGGTATAGCAAAGAATTATTGATGAAGCAGTAGCAGCAGTCTTTTAATGAATTCACCTTTTGACTTGCAAGGCCAATTAAGATCTGGGAATGTCATTTGCTGAATCACAGCAAAGCACTCTGCACTGCAGTTTTTAAGAGTGTACAAGGCATTGCAAGTTAATTAGTTAAGTGATAATTAATTCACAAGCTGCAAATTGTTTGCTTTGATGTAGCAAACTTAGATCTTAGCCTGCCTTAATTGACAGTAATATTGTTCAGTTAACAGCACTGAACTAGCCCAGAATAATGGCAAGGTTTGGTGATAGAAATAGGCCGGAGGTTCTATACACTCCACCTTTGTAAATATGTTCTTGTGCTGTTTCTCCCTTTTCTCTGTCTCTTCTAGGCACTCCTGGATAACAGCATGAGGCCAATATCCTGCAAATGTGAAATCCTTGTTGGCTAGAAGTTGAAATCTGTTTTATCTTTTTTTTTATTTGCATCATTAAATTTTTTTTTCTAAGCCTTGTTTTCCTGGGCCATTTTTGGTTGAAGTAGTATATTCCAACATGCCTGTTTCTGTTACTTATGGAGAACTCAGCAAGTGGTTAAGATTGTCAACAGTTGTTGAAATTATTTAATAGTTGGAAGACTATATTTTTTATGCTTTGAACAAAAAATTAAAAACCCAATTTTCTGTGTTGTACCTCAGGCATATTGCAGCATCCTGATGGCACAGTCCTCAAACAATTGCAGCCACCACCTCGAGGGCCCAGAGAACTAGAATTCTATAATAAGGTAAATGTTTTCTAAATTCATTCTCTAAACCAGCTGCAAAGAATAGTACCTTTGTATTGGTTTATGTAACTATCATTGAGAGAACTCTGCATAGCCTTACAATCCTGAATTAACCCCTATCTTGCAAACTATTAAAATGTTACTCTAGTCCTGGAAAATGTTAGTGTGCATGCAGGGAAGGAAGCTCTCAGATGCTTTGGGAACATAAATGTTAAAGCCATTTCCAGATGATAACAGTAAGTATGGCAAAAGTTAACAACGACAACAACAACAACAACAATTTCTTACCCACCTTGCCCTGTGGATTGAGGCAGAGAAAACAGATTAAAATACAGCAACAATTAGATACATAACTGAGTTAAAAACATGAACACCTATAAAAAATATCATTTAAAAAGCATACATATTTAAAACAATTCATAATTTAAAATTTACCTGTGAAAGAGTTTATCACTTAAATCAATTTCAGAGATACAGTCTGGTACTATTTAACATTTTTAAAAAATCTAACCAGGAGTCTACAAACTGTTTTTTTTTATATGCATCACAAAGTCAGAAACAGTCACTTCTTTGTTTTCCACCACCATCCTGTCTAAATTTAGGAGGAGAACTGGAACTTGTCCATGTCACACTATGCTTCTGAAAATTGAAGTGGCTTGGAAATACAATGCATACAGCTTCTAATCTTGGGAGGAAGTTTGAGAATAGTTGAACTTTCCAGGTCGTAGTAATGTTTACTGTGACAAGCAAATTTGCAGGTCCTGGACTATTATCCTATTAAGAGGTGCAACAATATCTATTGGAAGTGTCTGACCAGCCTTTATTGAGAGTGCTACATTGTGATCTCTCTTGAATCTATGGTGGGATGCTAAAATTGGCTAGATTTTCTTCTGTTGCAGCCCTCACCTACAATCAAATTTCTTTCTGCCCCAATCTCTCACTTCTGGGAGTACAGTAAAATACTCTTTTTCACAGAATTATGGAGTTGGAAGAGACCATAAGGGGCATCCCATCTACCTTCTTGCTACGGTGGAATACACAATCAAAGCACCCTTAATAGATGACCATCCAGCCTCTGTTTAATTCATGCATATATTTCTTTAGTTAGGGTGAACCTTGTTTTTATTTTCATCATAAGTATTCTCTCTGCTGTGTTCTATAAAATTAAAAATGATAATTTGAATGATAAAAGTGTTTTCCTGTCTGTCTGATTATTACACTATACCTATACACACACTTGATTGGAGTAACACTAGTTTATGTGTTAGCCAATGGGATCAAAACAAAGACCATAGTACGTTTTCACTGTCAATCCACCAACTACTTTGAGCTCCTCCCAATCAAACACGTCAGATTTCTGCTTTTTAATTAATTAGCTCTTGAACACATATTTATTTATTTAATGACCAGTCTTTTATTTAGACTTCGGTCGACATTTCAAACATTTTCCTGCAAATTTAGGACTAAACAATAAACTTTTTTGGAAATTCTGGAAAAATTTTGGGCTTTGTCCACTTTGTGTCCAGCATGGTGTGATAATTTTAAAGATTTTAGCTGCTACCATTCTAAAGTTTTCTGTAATTATTTATGGCAACCAAGCAACTCTTAGGGAATTTCCTAGTAGTTGAATAAAATAGATGAGATACTTCTTTATAATTTGTCTTTCAGTTTTTCAAATTCATCTTCATCTCTTGTGAATATCCGTTGAATATACAGTGCTTTTGCAACAAATGCAACAAGGGTGTATACATCATAGATGCTAATTTTTAGGTATTATGGTTTCCTGGAAGATGGAGGTGTACATTACAGCTAATTATAAATGATGCTATGTATTTATTTGTTGTAACTCAAAGCAGCCCAGTTAAACAAACAAACACACTTTAAGTTAAATAGACAAGACAAGCCCTATCATTGTGTTTGTAACCTAAAATTACAAGACATCTAAGGGTTAGTGCATATGTTTAAAATACTCCTCAATCCAGTTGAATAGAATGTGATCCAGCCCCACATGATTTGCAGGAGTTTTGGCTTTGTATGCAGGGCCCCCTGAAAAACTCCTTAACCTCAACCGAAAAAGGCTTTACGGTTTTGACCAGAGTATCTGCTGAAATCCTTAGAAATGTGAATTATCACTTGTGTGGCTGTCTATCTGCTTGGCGTGCATTCCGATGGCTGGGCATTTTCAACAGAGGGAGGGTGAATAAATGCAGACAGATACAAATTTGTGCAGGAATATGAAGACAATTACTTGCCAGTAAGAGGAGGAGAGAAGAGATGTGGAAGAAGGAGATCAGTGCTTCCTTGAAGCAAACCTTTCAGTGCAATTTTGGGTAGGCTGATCTTCCCTTGCTGCTGGTCCTATTTCCAGACCAGTTAGTAGTTCTTGATCCTTTGGCCAATGGATGGGACAGAGCTCTTTTTTCAGTGCCTCCAAATGTTGTTTTTAGCAGGGGAGAATAAAGGCACCTATTGCTTAGAGGTTCTTAACCTGTGGTCCATGGACCTTTGGGAACCAGGAGTAATTTTTCCCCCTTTGGTCCAAAATACACTGCAGAAATAATCCAGTTTAAGACCACTTTAAGTGCTAGGGAATCCTGGGAATTGTTGTTTATTGTGGTACCAGAGCTCTCTGACAGAGAAGGCTAAATGATTCACAAAATGAGAGTTCCTAGAACCCCCTAGTATTGAGTCAGGTCAGTTAAAGTGGTCTCAAAATGAATTATTTTTGCAGTGTGTTTTGGACCCGTGATTACCTTCCTGTTAATTTTGACAACTGGGCTTAAGTACACTTTTCTTGGATGAGGCATGGAACTTTCATTAGATTCTTCAAAGTTGTTGTGACCTAAACAAATTAAGAACCAATATTGTAGTTCTGCTTCTCTCGCTGATGGGTGGGTCAGCTTGGTTCCCCCCTTGGCTTGATGTTATGGCTGGGAGGCAGGGGCACAGCCTCCAACTGGGTGTACTTTCCTTGGTAGAAACCAAGAGCCAGAGTGCTTCTTTCTGCTCTTTTACAGTGACAAACAGTTTAATTATTAATAAGGTGCTAGATTCTTCCTGCTGTTCTGTTGACTTGAAATCATGTGACACGGAAAATCGGGGGTTTTGTGACTAGTGGTCATTACTAATTGGATGATATAGGTAGTGCATAGTAGAAGTTATTTACAGACTGTCAGTAGAACAAAAGGTGACACTATGTAGACACCCTTCTTTGGGAATGAGATAATGATTATTTTTTTTGGCTGAGTTGGAGGATGTATATTATGTACCTCACATTACTGTTGCCCAGGGTAACACTAGTTTGCACATAGAGAGATATGTAAATAGTTCATTGCGGTAACAGCTCTTGAACAGCCTGTGCTGAAACATTCAGTTATAAATGATTCCATTCCCTATTAAAGTTAAAAGTAATCTTCAGTTGCCCCATTTAAGGATGGTCACATACAGTAAAGCATTTTTTCTACTGGTGTTATTTGACCCTATTTATTCAATATAAGCCATTTCATTGCCATCAGGTCCCCCCCTCCCCCCCAATTGACAACTGTATCAGTTTGTGCTGCTGGAAGAAAAGTATAAAATGAATAAAATAAGCATAATTCATTTTGGGTACTAAAAGCAACCACTTAGCAAGCTTGAGCTTTTTCGTGGCTTATAGATTGGGTTATCTTTGTGTCTGGTCTACTGGGACTGAAGGCAACTTTGTTGTGTATGTAATGGACAGCAGTAATTTGTAAATCCAGTAACACAGTTTTATGGTGGTGTCCCCAGTTACATTGAAAAAGGAAATGAACAACAGCACTGTCATTCTGTCTCTGAAAAGTTTATGCTTAACATTTTTCTTTTGCTGATATTGCTAACTGAGGGTCAGAATTTAATATTATGTACAAAAAGATGCAAATTCACAAAAGTAATAGAATTTGGTGTCACTTTGAAATTAGCCCTAGTGTTGAATTAAATACATTTAGTATTTAAGGATTATAGATTGTCTTGTATTCTTGATTAATTTGATGCTATGTGGTTTTGATGGAAGACTGTTTTTTTTAAAAAAATAGAACCAAAAGCTTGTTCATTATAATTTCAAGCATGGAACTTAACTGTCAAGTAAAGAACTGTTCAAAATAAGGGGATCACTGTGAAGAATCTGTTCATTTATAATTCTAACAAATATATTCAGTAAGGAAACAAATTGGTCCCTGGTTCTTTCACTAATGAAAACCTTGTTTTGGAAACAAAACATCTCCCACAACTCTATCTTGCCTGATCTCTAGATGATAGAGAAGATGTTTCTATCACCCTGCCAGGGCACTGGTAGGATAGGATAACTAATTTTGCATAGGCCTCTAAGAATCCACAAGCCTTTAGTGCTGCTTTTGAATCTAATTTCATTTTTAAAGCAATACTCATATTAATAACACTGCATCTGTTCAAAACCTTCATTTTCATACTTTTTATACAAGATTTTTGCATCCTTCATCTCTTTTCTTTGACTGTAAGACCTGAAATGTACAAATGTTTTAAATACCAATAGTCACCTATTATATAGCAGGGAAGATGGTAGATTATCAAGAATTCAACTGTATTTTTTGTCTTTTATTTCAGGTGTATTCTCCAACCTGTGAAGACTCTGTGTTCCTAGAACTCCGAAAATTTTTGCCAAAATATTATGGAACCTGGTCACCACCTACTGCACCCAATGGTACTAATGCTAAACTTATTGTGTGCCAGGCACTAATTGTGGTCTCTTCCAACTCTTATGATTCTGTGATTTGTGGAAGTTTTGTGAGAGTGTCAGAAAATGAGTGCCTTGGAGCTGTGTGATAAAGCCCTATCACTTAGAACATCATGAAATGATATACTGATATGCTATTATAGGAAAACTATATTGTAAATAAGGGCTTCTTTCTGCCAGTGAAACTGATTCAAGAGTGAAGTTTGTATATTTAGATCTAGTCAGCTTTTGTAATACAAAATACAGCTGATTCAGCTGTTCACAGTAGCAAAGGCTCCACTGTGATATCTTTATATAAATGTAATGTGGTGATGCTGTTATAAATCAGACATAAGCTGTGATAGTCACAAGTAAAGCAGTATTTCTCATAGCTTTGTAAAACCCATTTAGGTTTAAGTGTGTGTTGATATATTGGGCTACAGAAAAAATGAAAATGGTAGGGAATAATCCTTAAGAGCTGCTGTTTGAGTAGGATGCATTAAGATGGCATATGTGGCTAGTGTTTTTAAAAAACAAATTGAATTTTTCTTGCCACTTGTGCTTCTAGCAAGCTTAAGTACTTTTACATGAATATATGGAGAATTGTAGGCTGCTCTTGTTTTGTTATAGTGGAATCATACCTGCCTTTATAGGTGCTTCATTAAAATGGAGAAGTTGCTTTTAAAACTTGTTTTGAGATGATTGTGTTTTTAAATCTTAAATTTCCCTTGTGCTTCTAATCTGCAGTCTATCTGGATTAAACAGATTCTGTCTGCCATTGTGCAAGTATTCACATCTCCCAAGCAGGAATAATGCTCCTAATTCCCATCCATGACTAAGACTTTATAACTCTCCTTCCTTTCTCAAATACGAATCCCCGTTATACTTTTTATAATTATCTTAACCATGTTTAAGGGTTATGCTTGTTCTGGTTAATGTTAACCAAGGTTTGAAGCTACTTGCAAAACCCTAATTAAGAGGAAATATGGTAGTATTAACCATGTCTAAGGTTGATGCATATGTAATCCTTAATCATGGTTAAGACTGTTGGAGAAAAGGAACAGCTTACTCCATATGATAGCACATGTAACAGATCATTGTGGATGTTTGGTTGTCCGTTGCAAGGCAAAATAAGAAGACTAGATGAACCAATGCTATACAATAGCATGTAGCTGGATAAATCCCATCATGAGACGTGGATTATTAACTCTAGCGATGAGCTGTATCCAAGGGGTTCTAGTTCTTCTGTCATATCTGTTCCTATGGCACCTTTCAGTAGGAATGGAGGAGATATGTGGCATTTATTTAAATTAATTAATTTCTGCTCAGAATCTGCATTCTCTGGTTCACCTGCTCTATGGCATTTTAAAGCACCATTTCTGCCATTAACAGGCTGCTGTCCCATACCACAGAATTCCAAATAAAGTTGCTTGTGAACTGCTACTTAATCTTCACTGCTTGTGTTATCTTGTTAACTTCCAGTGACCTCTGATTATTGTTTAATTTATGCCATTGATCTGTTTTATTCTGAATTATTAACAGACTTGTACCTGAAACTGGAAGATGTGACACACAGGTTTAAAAAGCCATGTATAATGGATGTAAAAATAGGTCAGAAAAGCTATGATCCATATGCCTCAGCTGAGAAGATTAAGCAACAGGTCAGCAAGTATCCACTAATGGAGGAGATTGGGTTCTTGGTGCTTGGCATGAGGGTAAGACTTCATTCTTCTTTGGAGTTTAATTCAGCTGATACTCTTCATTAGATGTGAACAAATGAAGCCTTGTCCAGAGAACGTTTTTTTTCCCTGGGAAGAGAATTTGAAGGTCTACCCCACATTTACATACCAGTACCTTTTCACATACACCATTGCTTATTGAACTGCAGCTATCTACATTGAGTTCTTTCTCAGAAAACAAAAGTACAGATGTACAGATTTAAGCCCTTTACTTGATTCTTCTCTGTGGATACAGTCCCAAAAGGAATATTCAAACAGCTTCTCCAAAGATCTTTACTGCAAAAGGCTGTAGTCATTCTAGCTTTGATAAAGATTCTTCTTTGCTCATTTACCATACTACTGTTTGAGAGTCCTACTTTTTTTTTTGCCATGGTTTGCTTAGTAACAGTGGCATGGCACTGTCACCTGATTACTAATGGTTACATTCATGCATCCATTCCTGACTTCATAAACCTGGTTTATATAGCTGTGATTGTGCAAGCTCTTGCCTTGCAGAATTCTTATTTCATTTGCACTGAATACTGGTACGTTTTAATTGATCAACAAGGCAGTAAGATAGGATCCCAGTTTGGACGTAAAGGGGAACTCTGGATTAATGAGACCCACTATTTTTTGCGACAGCAGGAGGGAGGGATTATAGTATGGGTCCTTGGTTTCATAACTGATTATTTTTAAACGGTGAACAAATATTCAAAAGCCTAGTGTTAAGTAATATTAATTTATTTAAGGCATTTATTGCCTCAGAAATCACCAGCATCCCTAAGGCAAAGAGCAGTTAGAACAAATACACATATAAATACAATTAAAATGAAAATTCATCTCTAAAAATTAAAAATTCTAAAACCGTATCAGAAACAGTTAAAACCACTGAAAACAATATAATCGATTGTTTTGACACATTTTTGTTCTGAATATTTTTGTATGCAAAAGTTAAATTTGTTATTAAAAGTATAGATTCAAATCCTCAAAATCAGTTACGGCAACTGTTTTCTCAGTGGCGCTTATTCAGTTGATGCCTGTTTGTGTCTAGTCATGTGCAGCTGTGTTCAAAATGCAAAATCCCTTCTAAAAAGCACAGTGTAATTCTAGTCCTACAGGTTGGGTGTTTTGTATCTGGAAATCTGAAATGCTCCAAAATCCGAAACCTTTTGAGTGCTGACGTGACACCACAAGTTCAGTGGTTCAGTGAACACAAACTTTGTTTTAAGCACACAGTTATTAAAAAGATTGTATAAAATTACCTTCACACTATACGTATAGGATGTATATGAAACAGAAATAAATTTTGTCTTTAGACTTGGGTCCCATCTCCAAATAGCTCATTACGTATATGCAAATAGTCCACAATCGAAAAAACAAAAATTCTAACACTTCTGGCCCAAGCATTTCAGATAAGGGATACATAACTTGTATTTGATTCTGGGAAGAATATTTGTTGTATGTAAAAGGTATATATTGTAGCATGGCCTCATATGTTGTCCAGGCTATACAGTCTCCTTGTAGGTTTTCTTTATACTGAATCAGACTATTGATTCGTCATCCTGTTGCTATCTGCTCTGGCTAATAATCATTCATTTAGGTTCTGGGCGTCCCTTTAATTGGAGAATAATGGCTCAGCCTGTGATGTTATACATTCAGCTTTTATCCTTATCTGACACCCCAAAATCTGATATATTTCAAAATCTAAAATTGCCCATATGGGTGGCTGAGATAGTGATACCTTTGCGTTTTGATGGTTCACTGTACACAAACTTTGTTTCATGCACAATATTAGTAAAAATATTGTGTATAAAATTACCTCCAGGCTATGTGTATAAGGTCTATATGAAACATGAATTTCATGTTTAGACTTGGGCCCCATCTCCAAGTTATCTCATTATATACAGTATATGCAAATATTCCAAACTCCAAAAATCTCTGAAGCCCACTTCTGGTCCCAAGCATTTCAGATAAGGGAGACTCAACTTGTACCATTGTACTGGGTGCCCTTATCTCTAAGAGAGAGTCAGGAACTGCTTGGTCTGTGAACAAGACCCCTGACCAGCCTGTCAACTATGCAGCTGCTATTTATCATAAAACTGTTCTGTTTCCTTAGGAATTTTCTGACCGTTGTTCTTTGCTGGATGTTAATTCAAGTATATTTGTGTTGAATCAGCCTAATGTGAGATGTAGGAACCTCAGTGAAGCTGAAAGTATTTTCACTTACTATCTTGTCTGCACTTGTTTGCCTCAAGTATTTTATACTGTAACATTCTTCCAGAGCATCCTGTTAGTGAAGCACTAATTGGCTTATTCTGGTTCATTAATCATGTGAAAGATTTGCTTTTAAATTTATAAACTGGATTATGAACCTAAAGTGCATTCAAACCCCAAGCAATTAGCCTTCAGGCAGTAGATTATGATTATAAATTCTCGAGTCAAGTAGAAAAATGTATTTCTTATTTGATCCGCATGGAGAATTTAGTGAGGCGCCAGTTGTTAAAATCTTACCAAAAATCAGTTTTACTTAAAATTGTTGTGTATGTATCTGAAGTGCTTGGCCTATATTCAGATTTTTAAAAGGAATTGTTTAGTATCTATTTGTGTTTGATACCCAGTTTATTTACTGTTTTCTTTTTCTTTTCTTTTTTTTGCTGTTAAGTGATCTTTTAATCTTCAAATGACACATGCCTTGATATTATTTGGGAAAAGTATACTCTTGCTTTTTCATTAATAACTACCAGTTGGGCTACTGTCAATTGGATTCCAAACAATGCCAAATTTGAAATGGCACAGGTGCATGCAGGATTTTAAACTTATCACTAAATATGGAGTAAATATGTGTTTGCATTTGCCTACATTGGACTCTATAGAATAAAGTTTAAAAATCTAAAACTATTCCTTTTACATGTTGAAATTGTTACCATAGGATATGTGTTAAACCATATCTTGCAGATTAAGTTTATGCCAATTTCCCCATCACTTTAGGCACCTCACTGGAACTTCTGCTGGGAGTTTCATGGGCTGAGGTCCCTGGTGGGCTTCTTACCACTTCTGTTTGCTATAGTCACTGAAAATTAAAAAGTAGCACACTTGGTTACTGTCCATGTCATAGTGATCTTCCTATTTCAGATAATGTTCTCTTGATTTCTAATAAAGCTGTGCAATTCAGTCTGGAGCCTGATTCATTGGTTTGACTCCAACCTTGATTTGGTCAGGATCTATTCAGACTGATCCAGTCTGAACCAGGACTGAAATTTGGAAGTACAGGTCACTGCATTGTGAAACCAGAAGAGCAGCTCCCTGCCCAGTCTTCATTTTTGTCTTGAAGGTTGGTTGAATCTGCCAGGTGCTGCTAGACAATTCAGCACCCTTTCATACAGACTCATGGGTTTTGCTCCAGCTATCTACCTCCAGGGGCTTTTAAAAAATCTATGCCCTGAGTAAGACAACTTGCTACTGCCTTTACAGGTGCCAGAGCAAGCAGTTGGTACTACAGTGTCTTGGTAATTTATCCCTCATAATTTGCTCACCAGTTGTGAAGAAAGATAGCAATCCTGGTATCTTCTCCCATCTTAAAGTGGTCCCAGATAATGTTCTCCCTTTTCCATGGCAACTCAGACCTCTATCATGGCACTTTGTTGACTCCTGCCTTCCTCTTATCTGTGGGCTCAAGCAGAGCCCTTCTGAAGTGAAAGAAGACATATCAGTATCCTGAGTTCTTACAAGTCTCTTACAGCAGGTGTTGCTTAATTAATTATGTCCACTACCACCCAAACTGCTGTTCCTTCCTAGTGTTACTGGTGATCAAGAATATTGTATGCCTAGGAGCATTATCTATATTTGAATTACTACTGTAGAGATGGCATATAAGTCAGGTAAACTAATGGTCTGAAGTAATGGTAGTGACGGTGATGATGATGATGATGATGATGATGATGATGGTTAAAACTGAAAATGATACATACGTTTAAATAAGGAGGTATCATTGGAATTAAATACAGTGATTTGTTTGCTTCACCAGTATTAATAAAATGGGCAATAAAACAGTAGTGCTTACTTTGCTTCACTATATAATTTAAACCCTAGTTTACCATAATAACACATGTGCTTTGTTCATAAAGGAAATGTGCTAGTTGGCAGACAACATGAATGGAAAATTACACATATGAAGAAGGAAGTGTACTAGAGAGTGTGTTTTTAAATGAATCATACTGAGAAAGCAAATCAGATCGCTAACAACAGCTAGTGCCAACTTCAGTAGCCCAAGTAGGGGTGAGGGAAAGAATAAGTTTCACTGTCTAAAATAGATATTCATACGCAATAAATATATTACTGCTCAGATTAGGGGTGAGGGGAGGCAATCAGATTAAGCTAGCTATAGAGCAAAAGAAAAGATTGGAAAATGAAAAGGCAAGGATTAAGAGAGACGAAACTCAAGCATTCAGTCACTCTATGCGGTTTTCATCAATCTGCTACTAACAGCTCAGTCTCTCCAGTGAACAAGGAGATGCAAGAGATAATTGATGCTGTAACTTCAGTGACCTCGTAGATTCACTCCATTCATAAGTATTGTGGTTGCAGAGTGCTGTTAAGATTCTTGCACTAGATTGCATGTTAGAATGTGACATCAAAGGCTTTCATGGCTGACATCCATAGTTTTTTGTGGTTTTTTCGGGCTATGAGGCCATGTTCTAGAAGAGTTTATTCCTGACGTTTCAAATTTCCTGACGTTGAAAAGCAAACCCTGGAAACAGCACCAAAAAAAAAAAAAAAAAAAAGCCCACAACATGATTCCGATATGTGGATGCCACTTTCACCATCTGGAGCCACAGAGAAGAAGATCTGACTGGTTTTTTGAACCATCTGAACAAAATCCACCCAAACATCCAATTCACGATAGAAAAAGAAAAAGCAGGAACATTGTCATGCTTGGATGTCCTGGTTATCCATAAACCAAACCAATGGTTGGGCCACACAGTCGGCCCTCTGTTTTTACAGAGGATCCATTCCAGACCCCTGCAAAAACAGAGACTCGCACATATTTAAGCCCCATAGGCTTCAATGACGTGTGTGCCTGCGAGTGTGCGTGGGGTGCACCCCATTGAGAATAACGGAGGTTGCTCCTCCATGAATAAACACGGATCTCAAGTCTGTGAGAAACAAGGAGTGACTATGCAGAAAACCTACACACACAGACAGATACCTACACAAGAACCCCAACCATCACCCAGGACAAAAAAGAAGCACAATAAAAACACTGGTAGACCGAGGAAAAAGGATCTGTGAAGCCACTTCCTGGATGATAAATTGAAGCACCTATACTGGGCTCTACAGGCTAATGGTTATTCCAGCTCAGACATCAGAAGGGCTGTGAGATGCAGAAAAACCCATAGGAATGAAGACAAACCACCAGTCAAAGGGAGAGTATTTTTACCATATATCAAAGGAGTCACAGGCAGAATAGGGAAACTGGTGAGGAAACACAACCTCCAAATGGTATACAAACTGACCAAGAAAATCCAGCAAATGCTGCGTTCAGCCAAGGACAGGAGAGATCCTCTCACAGCTGCAGGGCTTAAGTAAATGGATACTCTGTAGGCCTTGACATTCTACAACAGAACAACACACAGATTAACATGCAAATCACCTCCTCACAACCAACAGTATACACACCCCACTTTCTTCCATTCCAGCATTTTCTGAAGATGCCAGCCATAGCGGCTGGCAAAACGTCAGGAATAAACTCTTCTAGAGCATAGCCTCATAGCCCAAAAAACCCACAAAAGACTAAGCATGTTAGAACTTTTAGTGAGTGGAGCCCACCCTTCCTCATCCACTTTCCACAACATTTCCATTTTCGTTACATCCTCATGTTAACTCCCTCTCCCTGTTTACTTTTGATGTCTGACACTTGTAATCAGTCCAAAGTGGTTTGCTCTAGAATGAAATAGGGCCAATCTGATTCAGTCTGGACTTGATACAAAATGGTTTTAATCACCCATAATGATTTCAGGCTTCATCTGAGTTGGTTGTACAGCCCTAGTGTTTAACTGACGTAATATGCATTTGCGATGTGCATTTGTCTACAGTATTTATAATTAGTTGCCTTATATTTTGATTTAGCATGTGTCATCTTGTTTGGGTCATCTTGTTGACTCAAGCCATGTTTTGCTGCAAGTTTTGTCTCATAACAAACTTGTTTGAATTCAAGTTTCAGTCTTTAACAAAATACTAGGCAATTTTCTTTGGGACATACTTTATTAACTCTGAATAGCCTATATAGGTAATTTAAGTCTGTACATTCTAAGCAGAAATTCCTGATTTTTAATTTTTTTATTGCTTTGGTTCCATGGAATCTTATTCTTGTTTTGGACAAAAACCAGCAAAAGCTATGTAAATAAATATCGATCCTTCTCCCCCCTCAAATGTACCGTGTTCTCACACAGTTTTACAAGATTATCATATTGAGCTAAACCTAGATTGCCAGTTGGTTTCACTTCATGGAATTGTTTTAGATTTGAGTACATGAAGCGTTCTGAAGAAAAGTTTTCTTATGCATGCAGAATTTAACACTGAAATTGACTATAGACAAAAACATTTTCAAAAAAGACGTTTTTTTTGGTCTGTGTTTTTAAGGTGTATCACGTCCATTCAGACAGCTATGAGACGCAGAACCAGCATTACGGAAGAGGCTTAACAAAAGAGACAATAAAAGATGGTAATGTCATGCTCATAGACTAACCTAGGTCCTATTACAAGAGTCCCTACCCAGGCTAGAGCTTGTGAGCTACATATAATGTTTCTAGTAATTAAGGAAACTGACGTACGGTGAAATCAGCCTCCTAGATGTAGGATTCCCAAGCAAGAGAGAAATGGCACCAGTTTCATTAGGGATTAAGAAAAGGAAGAAGAAATAGTGTCTGTCCAAGAGGGTGGTAATATTAATAACTGAAACAGGAACATTTGATACATGGCTCCCTTCTTTGGTGTGATGAATTATAGATAGATGTTTGTGTGTCTCTTTGTATGTATAAATAAAAAAATATACATATAGGTATAAAAATCTGAGCGTTGACTTTGTGTGCTTGAGTTCAACGCTGTTTTCAGTCATTCTTAGAACAACACTGTGAAGTATGTCTACTGTGTTATCTATGTATTGTGCTTAGGGAGCGAGGCAAAGTTTGAAATGCAGGGCTTGCTTCAAAGCATGTCAGAGGCTGGATTTAAAACAGCCAGATACAATACACTAAAAAAACATAAGGATAAACTGAAAGGATGGAGTCAGGCAGACATCTTTTGTTCCTTTATGCATATTTTTAAAACTGTTACGAGGAAGGAAGTCCTGGGCCAGCGGACATTGTATCATGTAGGCCATCTGGCCTTATGTGTCCCATGTGAGGTTGACCCAGATTTTAGAACAAAGAGCAAGTGGCTTGTGGGAATCAAATGGGTGTTGGGGATATATTTAGTAGCTCAAAAACATCCCTTGCAATTTTAACTTAACATTTTTGTAATTAAAACTTCCAGAATTCTGAGCTAGATAATAGAATGTAATACTAATTGACATTGCATTATTGAAATTCCCAAACTTGGATCCCTAAATGTTGGCCTACAACTCCCTGAATTCCTAACCATTGGCTATACTGGCTGGAGCTTTTGGAAATGAAAATCCATTCATGTTAGAAGACCCGAGGTTTACAACCACTGTTGTGAGATATGATTTCAGCTTGATTTCTATTATTGTATAGCTTAAGGTGGTCTTTATTTATTTATTTTTAAATTAATAATGAGGCATTGTTTATATACAAAAACAATTTGAAATTTTCTGTCTGAACTGACTAACTGCACTGGTTTCTTTTTTTTTTTGTAGGCATGGCTCGTTTTTTCTATAATGGATATGGCTTCAGAAGAGATGCTATAGCTGCCAGTATTCAGAAGATTAGAGAAATTTTGCAGTGGTTTGAGAACCAGAAGCAGCTTAATTTTTATGCAAGTTCCTTACTGTTTGTCTATGATGGCTTTTCTCCGATGACAACTACGTGGCTAAGTGCTGGCACACTAGTTGAGAAGACAGCATCCAGGGGGCAAGTGCTAAGTGGTGAAACACTGGAATATAACAACAATATCCACGTAATCAGTAATACAGAAAATGGGAAGGTAGAGAGTTCTGTGGGTAAAGGTTTCTCTAAAATGTATGCACTTCACAAAAGACACCAGAGTCAGATTTCACTAAAAGTTGAAACTGTGGAACCAAACAACACATGGAAGAGCAGTGCTTGCTTTTCACAGAAGCATATGAATGGAAATGTTATACCTCAGCTGGAAAAAGTTTTCTGCCACATGCCCACTACGCTGCCAGAAAGTGCAGATGTAGAAGTTAGGATGATAGATTTCGCTCATGTTTTCCCCAGCAATGTACGAGATGAGGGCTACATTCATGGTCTGAAGAACTTAATTACCGTCCTTCAAAATATTTTAGATACCTAAAGTTTTTTGCAGTGATTTCTATTGGGGGCCAATTATAATGAAAAGCAACAACATTTCTGCACTTGTGATCCTATTATAAGTTGATTTGTATTGTTCTACATTTTACTTGTCTTTGTATTTTTGGTAGAATGATCAAGTATTTTATAATCTTACTCAGGAAAACCTCTGTAGTTTAGTAAAAATAAAAGAGAAAAGCTAATGAGATTAACTGGCAGTTGTAGGACGTTACGCTTTAATGAATGAAGCTTACCTGAAATTGGGGAAATCTGTCAGGTAAAATCATTAAGCTTTCCTGTACCCTTAAATGTTTTACTTTAGTCAGTATGTTCATGCAGCTAGAACACTGAGCCATACCTCTTAGCGAGTTGTCAGAAGAATATTCGAGTATTATCCTTGAGTGTTTACTACATCTTTAAAACTGGAGCTAATCCTATTTCTGAGGGATAAGTACTTAAAATCTGTATTTTAATTGAACCAGCCTTTACATAGACAACAAAAAGATGTGACTGTACTGCTCCATTGTTAATACTGATTAGGAGTGTTCATTTTTCATGACTAAATGTAAAGTATGCTCTTGCAGCATAATACGTGGGTGCTATAGAAGTGATTTTTCTAAAAAAACATAAAATAGGCATCAGCTTTATAAGAAAGATACTGCTGTTTTGAAAGATTTGTGTCTCTGAGGTCCTCTTTTGTTCATTATATTGAGCTGGAGGTGACTTTGGATTCTGTTGAGAAGCGGTGGAAGCAGATAGACAAGTGACTTCAGAAAGTCTAAAGCTACTTACTAAAATAAGATGATACTTTGGCCATTTTTGTGTGTGTCCAGTTCATTGTGTAGGGTTGAACCTAAACTTGTCTTTCCAAACATGGAGGTAGTTTCTCAGTTTGCAGAGTGCCATGATCCAGCAGAAGTTTCCTACTAGAGGAAATGGAGTTGGGCCACAATATTCACCCATTTCCCCTTCCCTTTGCAGTCTCTCTGGAACAACATGATTGATGCTAGAACCTAGGTGAAGAAAGGATAATCAGTCAAAATTGCTGTCCCATCCCCTTCCTCCAGCATCAGCAGAACTTCACTGCATGCAAGACTGGATCTAATTCAAAGTGAACAGGTGGAAATGAAATTTCTAATGAATAACCTCTCACCCCATTGTGAGAATTAATTCAAGATTGGGGAGAATGAAGAGAATATTCAAGGAGATGTTTGGTTTCTCCATTTACATGTTATTTCTGTTTATAATCAACAATATCTGATATGTCAGATATTTCTACTAAATTACTGGTGAATTGCCCATGTGATCAAAATGGCCACAGTATTGCTACATTTTATATTTTAGTGGGTGGCTTTAAAATTTGCCAAATTTCATGTGGCTACAATTAGGGCTAGTTGAGAGATAATGTTAAAGTACGATGAAGACAAGTGGGTACAGACCTTTGACCTATGCCCTCTTTTGCATGGGACCAGAGGAAGTGTAAAGCTATTCATGGTTTTGAACATATATAACATCCAACAATAAACTGGTTAGTCCTAGTTAATTTTTTCAAACTTCAGCTTATTATCTTTATTAGAGAAAACCAGAGTTTCTTGTATCCAAGTAAAACAGGAAATTACAGATTCTATCAACCCACAAATTCAGTCATTAAATATTTTCTCCTTGTGAACGAAAGGGAGAGGATAGTGGGTATAAAGCTTGTGCCTCCATGTCCTGATAGCATTACATCTGAGCCAGGTCTGAATTTTGAACAAACACTGACATAAAGTTAGGAGACATCATTTAATTTTCTGACAATATGTGAATATACTTAGTCACTAAGGATATTAGGCAAATAAAAGAATCTTCACTGTTTATGGTGTAGTGACAAATCAACCTTCATGGGCATGTTGTAGAATGTTGTAAAAAAAAGAAAAAAAGAATCCCCTTTGTAATGTAAAGACGATTGCCACGTTCTAGTGTCAGGGAAAACAAGTTACTTAAGTGTAAACTTGTAAAAGCTGGAGGCAACTTAGGTTCCTTATAAAAATTTTAATTGAGTAAGCAAAATGTATAAGACATTATTGCAAAGGAATTACGCAAATAGACATTTCTCATTTCCTGCATTTTATTTTCTGCTCTGCTGAAAGATAAACTTCCTGTTAGAATTCCAGGTTAGAATTTTCAAAGCTACTCTAATACTCAAACCATGTATGGTGTCTTATATTGCACGTTAATTGGACAAAAGACACTATCAGAAAATGTATTTTCATTAACAAGAAATAGGTTAAGTTATACCTTTGTATTTTATGTTTCAGGTGCGTCAATTATAGAAACAAATGCTATATTGATAATCAGTTCTAGTAGTGGTTACAAAGAGAGCCTTAATAATAAAGCCAATGTCAGATTTTCAAAGGTGAAGCTAATTTTAAGACTTGTTAGAGGGATTCAATTTTCTGTCAAGTACTTTAAGCCATATCTTGGAGCTTACTATGCTATGTTGTGCTAATCATTTTTCTTTGTCATGGGTAGCTTGCCCTATAGTATTGGTGTTCTTGACAATTTTATGTCAATAAAGAATATTTTTATATATATAAAGGAAATGTCTAGTGTGGGCAGACAGCAACATCTTTGTGTCAGTATATTTCTTGTCTTGTGGGCAGTAACCTGTGTGCTCCACAGTATTTAGTACCATAACTGATCATTGCTGTTCTGCTTACAGTATTTAATGAATCTAGAACATGGTCGGCCATCTTGTTGAAAGCACTAACAGCTAATTGTTAGATTTTATAGTTGCAGTTATTACAGACTTAGTGAATAAAAATAAGTTCTTGCGTTTGAAAGATTATTTTAAATTAGAAATTGGAGAAGATTGGGCATAGTTATGAAAGTAACCCACAAGTACAGAAATATAATTTAAAATTAATGTAATATACAGTGAAATCTAAACAGTTTTAAATTAACCTCCTGTAACTTGTTTCCAGAATATAAAAGAGATAAAAAAGCTCTAAAAGGGATGGCATGGTTTGCCTAACCCTGTAGTGGCAAACCTATGGCATGCATGCCAGAGATGGCACACAAAGCCATTTTTCGTGGCACATGTCTGTCCCTCCTCCTTCCTGGCTTTCCCAGGCCTTCAGCTGCCTCTGGAGAGGTAGCTGAAGGGCGAGGGAAGAGGAGGAACAGGTTCATACCTGTTCCTCTTCTTCCCCCCTTGCGTTCAGTTGTCTCCGGAGAGGCAGCTGAAGTCTCGGGAGGGTGGGGGGAAGAAGTCCCGCCCTGGAAGTTCTGCCCCTGGAAGGTAGAAATCCCAGACCGGATGTCCCCTCCCTCCCCCAGGAAGTCCCACTGGGTAACACCCGGTACAGGAAAGTCTTTTAGTTGGGCGATCGGACCCTTCGCCATCACTGTCCTAACCTGTCTACATATCCCCATTCCCTTCATTTGTGAACTCAATTCATCATTTCCATACTAACTTCCTGCTCAAGGAAGAATTTTGGAATAGTACTCATAGCATAAAATGGCCTATGTATTTGCTCAAGTGGTCTTCACATTTCAGAGAGCTTTCTTGATCTTAGTGCTTATATAATCTCTGAGGTGTGTTGAGAGTTTTGGCACAGGCCTTCACCTAATGGAGGAGGAAGCATTGATGCTTCCTTTGTTTTGCACATTCCTAGCAGTTCATCTGTAACTGAAATGAATACGAAAGCCTATACATTGTGAGTTTTGGTGTGTGTGTTAAAGCACCTACTGAGCTGCGTGGAGTTAATAGAGTTTTTCAGTATCTGATGTAAAGTATAATAAGATTAATTCATGACTCCTTGGAAGGAAGAATACTAACCACTGTTTGAGGTAAGATGATTACTCCACAGCTACTATTTGAGTAAAGTCATTTTTGACAAGTTGGCTCTTGTCACAAGGACAGTTCTTTAAAATATTGCTGCTTGTGTGTGCTTATGAAAATGCTCCTTTTAAATGTGTTGTGTGGAAAACTATGTACAATTTTACCGGATAAAGAATTTAAATTGTATACATTTTATAGCAAAACATTTTCATTCTTCGTATTTTTGGATATTAGTGGATCCTGTAGCGTAGATTCAAATGAGATTTAAAACTATGATATCAAATGTTAAAAATTTTAACTAGTTTTACAAAACTATGACATTGTATATAATTGTATTTAACATGAAGGTTGTATTTTCAAACTGAAATTATTTTTGTTCTACTGTACAGGAAAAGTGTATTTTTGCTGATCCCATACATTGCACACCATTCCACATGAGATGCTCAAATTGTAAGAAGGGACAATTCTTAATCATTGTCAATGCACTGTTTTGCAGATCATAGCCTGATCTTGTGCATGCTTACTGGCAAGTATGTCTCCCTGAGTTCAAGGGTACTTTCTCGCTAACAGGTCTGCACAAGACTGTAGATTTAGTTTGCAATGGCAGAACTGAATAAGGGTTTAATAGGAATGTGAGTTATTTGTCAGAGTTCAAAATGCTGCACCAATTTTGAAAGAGAAATGTATGTCAGTATCAAATACTAATTTAGGAAGAGTGCAGGGCACAACCACTATATGTCTTGAGCCTAAACCATTTTAATTGGTTTATGTTATGACCCTTGTAATGGACTGCAGCTAGTACAAACTAACTCCTTTCCACCTGTCCATGTTCACTCTGTTATTTTGTTTCTTTATAGTTTACACTCTTTGCAATAACCGTCCCTGTTGAGTGCCTTCCACTTCAGTTTTGGTACCTTTTAAATGACCTCTCATAGCATCTCCCATGTGGCATATTAGAATGTTTTAAGGGGAGAATTTGACTATATTGGTGTGCTAGTACTGTTAAGCCACATTGCTCCACTGTTTTATCATCTGTCCCTTTTAAAACTAGTTGTTGAGCTTTTGTGGTCATTTTCATCATTAGAGAATTATCTACAAATCTGGGTGTGAAACTGCATATTCAGAAATGAAATACCCCACAAGCCAGATATGACCCTTAAGAGGTTTTGTCTGACTTTCTGTTTACCAAGCAAGATGCCAAAAAAGATGAGGAGGTGTGGCATCTATAGCAATTGCACTTGGGATCAGGGTGTTTGATGGCTTGGGAAATGGGGCCTTTTCTCACCCTCCCTTTTCAGGTAGCCTTCCCCAAAACCTGTTGGTGACCAGGGACATCTCCAAAAGCTGGGAACATAATACGCAGTCATATGCAGCCGTGCAACTTGTTGGTGCTCAACATGATTTAGTAAATTGGATTTTTTTTAATTTTAAAAAAGTTCTCTCGTATGTGCCTATGAATCATTCCCTGTGTTTTCTGAAACTAGCTGTATGTGAATTTCTTTAAAGTGAACATTTATGTCAGAAATGTGTGGGAAAGCAGTCTGGATAGTCAAGAACTTGGCTTGGGGAAAGTAAATTAGGCAACAGTTAAGTTTATGGTAATTCACACTAAACCAAATATAATTTCCTCAAAGTGTAATTCCTGCAATTGTATCCATCCAGAAGCCTCACAATCACCTTCTTTTTTATTATTTTATACCAGTTGTTCATGCTGATAAACCATTGAATTGGAACTTAATTGGTGAACAAGTCAACTGTGAAATATTACTCCATTACATGTCCATGGGCTAAATACTGCACATTTGTAATTGTGAGTGACAGTTTTGTTAACTGAAAAGATAATGCACCTTTACAGTTTTCATACTATGAATATATCCACTGATCCTGGTTTAACAGCCATTCTCACCAGTTTGTAATACAGGATTAGGAAGATAATTACTTTCCTTTAGATTTTTTAGGAGTTACTCCTGTTTATTTAGAAGTTATAATTGTTCTGGCAATTAATCTTTAAATCCAGCAACAGGAAAAATTAAACAGTGGCATTGGGGACAAATGTACATCTGCACATGTTGTCAACATCATTGGGTACAAATGTTTTTTAAAACATGTATAAATATGGCACTGGATATAAATATCTCAACTGGCTGAACTGACTTTGAAACTGTCCAAATATGATGATATTGCACATCTGAATATGAATGAAACCAGAGTGCACATAAGCACTTTAATACTCTGGGAACTCTACTGGAAAATATGTGGAAGCATGTGAAATTGCACCTAAAGCTATGTTAAATGGTGGGTGGGAGGGAAGGATGTAATTTTACAGCTTAAATGTATTGTGTCTGAATGAATGTACTTAGTGTGGTCTCCCTTTTCTGACTCAAGTGGTTTGAATTGTGCCGCTCAATGTCTTTTGTTGGTTTTTGTGTGTTTGTAAATGATACTTTGAGGGGGCTTATTGTTGGATTGCAGAGGTATGTTGGTTGTTTTATAGTAAAAACAATTATGTTATATACCAATTCTTTTGTAATTTATGTGATATTTACGCAATTCTAATAGCTGTATATCTGGCTGACTATTAAATTTTCTCTAAGTTACTTTGATGGTGTTAAGTTCTTGATTTTAAGTACCATTACTGCACACATGGAGATAAATTCTTCCTTCTTTGTAATAGTTGCTGCATGTAAGTTTATTTCTAAAAAATTTAGTTCTACTTAATGACCGAATTGAGTACTACCAAGGCTATCATACCTATTTTTCTAGTTACTAGTATTTAGCATCCATGTACAAGGCATTTTATTTACTGATATAAGCAAGAGAAAATCTCTGTCCTAAGGAATTTAAGTCTAAACTTTGAAGGGCAGATAGTGGGGAGTGGGCAAATAGAGACAAAGGCTAATTGGTTGTTGGGAAAGATACAGCTGGTGGGTATCAACTTCAGGGCCTTCTTGGGCATGGGAACCCATTTAGGTTGCCATCTGTTATGATAGGCTATGGACTTTGGAGCAGGTTGGGGATCAGGTAGCAAAAGGCAGACTTGTAGTCATTGTACCTGCCGTGACAGTATCAAGGGTTCAGAATAACAAAGGTAGGGAATCTAGAGGATCACAAGAGAGGAGGGAAGGCAGGATAAGCAAAGTTACCTGATTAGAGTCTATCAAACAGAAATAGGCTTCATCTGTTGGGTTCTCTGGTGGTCATACTCTCATAGATTGAATTCAGAGGCTTAACCATGGCCTGGTACATACCTTTGGGAATGTCTGGGCTGGCGGCAGCCTAATTTCCTCTGGAGGGAAGCTGCAGCTGCCAAAAAGCAGGAAAAAGAACCTGGAAAAAACTGGTTCTTTTTAAGCCACGGGGCGGCGTAACAAGTACACCACTGGCGCACTCATTACGTAAGTGCTGTGCAGCAAGGTGTGGATGCCGTGCAGCACATACGTAACAATGGTAGTGCCCATGTATACAGAGCGCCATCATCGTTAAGGCCATCCGTATGTACTAGGATTAGGGACCGTGAGGTGGCCGTGTGGTCCCTAGCCCTATTAGCAGCGCTGGTACGCTGCTTATTGGTGGTATGTACTGTGCCCATGTTAATATGGAAAATCAGTATGCAAAGGGAGGATCTTGTAGCACTTTTGAGACTAACTGAAAGACAGAATACAGGGGGTAGCTGTGTTGGCCATTTAGTAAATTCAAACAAAAATCCACCAAACAGTGATATGTTTATTGGCCAACCGAAATGCACAATATACTTGTTGCAAGCTTTTGAAGGTCCACTGGCTTCTTCATCAGGCGAGATGTTACATATCAAAGAGGAGAAAAATTAGAGATGTTAATAAGACTTTAAATTCCCTGGACTTTGCCCAATTGCCACATGGTCAGAGGAGGAGGGGCCAGCCTGCTAAAGATACTCTCCCCATACCATCTTAACCAAGGACAGAAACAACAAAATGCAGGCATCTTACTGACATCTCTAATTTTAATCCTGTTTGGTACGTAATATCTTATATGCGTATGAAGAAGCCAGTGGAGCTTTGAAAGCTTGAAACAAGTATATTGTGCATTTCAGTTGGCCAATAAAGGTATCACTGTTTGGTGGATTTTTGTTTGAAATAAAGAAGTTAGTAGCATGAGTATTTGTAGACTTCAGCCTACTTCCTCAGATGCATGTTTGGAGTGGTGAACCCAGAGACACACCCATATAAGCCATTTGCATGTGGGAATGTCAATTCAAATTTAAAAACCTTGTATGTATGGCAAGTACAGTTCTTTTCTTTCAGTTAGTCTCAGAGGTGCTACAGGATCTCTTTGCATACTTTCATATGCTGTCATAGGTTGAGCTCAGATAGAGTGAACATAGAGATGACAATCTGACAACTCAAATAAGGTTGTTTACAGATTTTGCTTGCCTGGTGGGCTTGTTTAAATAATAGAACAATATCCAGGAACGTCAGCCCTTTGGGAGTCCAGACAGGTTACTTAGAAGAAAAAAGAGAGTGATAAAGCTGTTCCTGTATTTGACAGTTCTTAATGACCATAGTTTTTTTAATATCATGAGGAAGAGAGCCACAGAGTGGCTCTCACTTGCCAATCAAGTCTCTTGGATTTGATGGCCACCATGTAATTGAGAGGAAAGCACTGGCCTTTTCCCTGAGGGACTACCTTCATGACAAGGAGAATCCTAAATGAATGGATGTGATATTGATTCCTCTGGTACCCTGTAGTGCAGCTATCTGCCCTCTGCTGTAATTCTCCCAAAATTGATAATAGACTGGACATGTCATATGAGCCTGTCAGTATTGCCCAAGTTTCCCTCTCCCCTGAATTTGCTTTGTCCATTCCATGCCCTCTACAAATCTTTTTTCCCTCCTTGTGTCACCATTAGTACAATACAAATGCACTTGAGCAAAGGGAAGCGATTAGTTCTGTGTATCAGCTAAAGTACATGTCACATAGAATATAAAAGGAAAATCCCAGGAATAATGGGAACTCCCTTTGACATCTTTGAAGCTTTTCTTCTTGCATCTCTCTAGATCATTTAAAAGTACATGGTCTTTTCTGCATTCAGTGGAGCTCATTTATATGCTATCACAGAGGAAGTGAATGGGGAATGCCCTGTTTAAACTTGTAACCCTGTTACTGGTAGGAAAAATGACTCTGGAATTGCACTAATGTAGCTCCATTACATTCACTTTGGTTCTCAATTAATAGGCCTTTTCTCTCCTTGAGTATTACAAGAATCATCTTTGAAAGGAGTACTAAAAAGTCCAAATACCAAATGCACCAGGCTTTGGAAACAGTTCTGTGAGATCTGGTTACATTTATCATGAAGAAGAAGAGAAGAGTAACGGGAGACATAAGAACAGATTTCAAATATCCGAAGGCTGTCATGTAAAATGTGGAACAGGTGTGCTCTTTGCTGCTTCATGGGACAGGACCAGAACCAATGGGTGAAACTTGCAAACCAGCTGAAAACAATGAGAAAAGTCCTGATGGGGACAGCTTATTGTCTCAGAAGGTGGAAGATTTTTTAAGGGGATCCTTAATTGCCAGATTTCTTCATGGAGCAGAAGCTCAACTAGATTAACCTCTGAGGTCCTTTTCAATTCCAAAATGTAATGACTTTCCAGAAGTTGGCGGTGCAGTTTGGTGCTGATGGATGTGCTTTTTTTAGATAAGTGTGACAACAAAAATTAGGAAAAAAACCAAACATTTTTCTCTCTTGATCTTCTCCCTCCCTGTTCAAGCAAGTGTGCATATGCTGTTTGAATCCTTTATATTTCTACAAGAAATAAAACTGGATATCTCACTGCAAGAAACCCAACAGATATGGCCTCTTAGTGAAACATATTTGTATGGTTTCAACAGAGCTATTTCTTTCCAAAATAAAGTTGCTTGCTGTTGTAGTGATAGGGAGAACAGCCCAGTTTTTGGGTTTTGTAGGAGGACCAGGATGACATTGGTGATCTTCAATTTGTTCTATTTTTGCAGACCAGTCTGCAGTCTATTGTGAAATGGCAGCCAGGGTCACAGCATAATAAATTCTGCCTGCTGCTATATGGATACTGGAATTTTTGTCTGACTTAAAGACAGTGTCCTGCTAAGTAGGGTCACTCTTCCATTTGCTTTGCTGTCCATGAGAAGCATGTACAAAACTGCACAGTCCTATAACTATATTTCAGTATGGTATGAATAAGGGAGTGAAAAATGTCTGTCTGTCATATGGATGACAGTTTAACTGCAAATAACCAAGATGTAGAATGATTCAGGCCAGCTACTTGTCAAACATTCCTATCATCTAGCTGTTTTGGAAGTCTAGTTCAACAGTGCAGAAGAACATGGCACTCTCCATATCTCCCTGCTATTTCCCTCCTACCATATTTTAACCCAATAGTAACAATTGTGAATCCCTTCCTGTGTGGCCTCTTATTTCGTAGAGTGAGAACCAGTTTTCCAATGCACTGGAGTATTTGGGGACACTACATACCCTGCAAAATATGTGACTTGGGATTGCTTGCTGGTACACCCATCCTCACAGGGTTTGTTTCATTTTCTCAGCTATAAAACTATTTCCAGAGGTCATGACATCAACAGTGGCATAGCTGAGTTTTGAAAAATTGTAAAATATTATTGATAATGAACTTCTGTTTCATCATTATAGGTAGGGTTAACCCAAGGAATTTTTGTTGACAGGTGAAACACATGATGATGTCGGGTGAATACTATCAACGGAATAGTATCCTATGCTACATCTGAGGGCAGCAGGCCAGTTAAGAGAATATAGGACATGCTCTGTGGTACATGCAATGAGGTGTAGCCAGGCAGTTCAGAAGTAATAGCAGGAGGACAGGTGCTACTGCCCTCCATAATCTGTCATCTGAAGTGGTTGCCTCACTGCTAAAAGCAGAGCTGGCACTTAAGGTACTGTTACTAGTAGTGTTATTTTATGTTTTCTACAACTATAATTCAAATATACTTTCAAGACTGAACAAAAAAGTGCATCTCATTTTAAACTTATTCTGTGCTGCTTCCCTTTTCCCATTCATGCCTGCATATGGGCACAGGTCATTCATGTGAGCTTCAGAAAGCACTTTTGAATCACTCTTAACATGCCAAGTTTTTCTAGATGCTTGCCCTGCAGAACTGATTGATAGTTGGCCCTTCATTCGAGAGGTAGTGATGGTGGTGAAGGGGCAAAATTCATATGGACTACCATCTGTCAATGTGTACCATTGACAGCTGTGCACAGCTATGGCTGTTCAGAAAGATGTACCTTTTTAAAAAGGTGCTTTCAATTTGAGGTCTGCTCTCCTGTTACTGCCTTTGTGGTGCATCCAAACACTCCCTTGCTAACATGTAAAAAAATGACCTTAGATACGGTTTAGATAGCTTCTCTAAAAGAGAAGAATAAGCTGTACTTGTGATGCAAACCACCACTTGATGGCACTATGCTCAAATATTTGTTGCCTTGTGTGTTTGTGTGTGTGGGGAGAGGGGGAGAACTGTTACCTAGATTGACGATGCTTCTATCTAACAAAAAGAGTTATTCTATCTAAACACAAGACAGCACTTCAAACCTGTTCAGTATATTGCGGTAGATGTTCTCTGAGCTTATAAATATGAATTGGATCCGTCATAAAATAATTTAACAGGGTTACTGCAAAGTCAAAGTATAATTGAGCTCTTGTTTCATTGGGAGTTGCAACAAGTAGCTAGAAGTTGAATACTGTATTAATTGGAGTTAAAATTGTGTCTTCTGAGAGCAAACTGAGGATTCGCTGAGAACAAGACGAAGGGTGCGTGGTCTTTTCTTGGAGGCTATGCTGGCCACAAGCCCTCAGGTTTACTTTTAATGAGTATACAAAAACGAGCATTTTAAATATCTCTTCACGGTGTTCCTTTTAATGGGAAGCTGTTAATTTAAAATTGGGAATTCAGTGTATGTTGTGTGTGTTTGGGGCGGGGAGAATGTAACTTTGGAATAGCAACTTGCAGAAGCAAAATATTACATTCTCAACTATTAGGATTTCAAGCCAGATACCTTTAACAATTCTAATTTAGGCAGTTGCTGCCTTTTATCAAAGATGTTTTTGACTGTGGCTAAAGCTGGTTTAATTAAACTGTTATGTTTGACTTATTGTTAACTCATCTTGAGTTGAGGTATTAAAGTTAATAAAATTAAAAAAATAAAATAAACCTGTGTCAGTTTATACTTTAGAAATGGAATTTCAAATCGTATTGCTTTTCTACTCCCTGTAAGCCAGAGGACTACTCTGGGTGAACCAGGTTAGTAGTGTGATACCTTTCTAAGTTTTGGAACAAACTATGCAGGAGCTGTCCAATGTACTGCACCTCTTTTATGGATACTGCGCAGCATACTTCAAAGTATGGGATGACGTCTGCATTGAATTATGGCCCTAATGTCATGAAAGGCACCAGCTGCCACTGTGGATTAGTCAGATTCAAAGGTTTGTTCTCCCTCACCTTGTGATGCCACCCTCTCTCCTTTCCATCTTACTCTATCGCAGTGATTCCCCAACTTTGGTCCTCCAGATATTTTGAACTTTGATTTCCAGAAGCCCAGCCAGTTTGGCCAATTGTCTGGAATTCTGGGAGCTGAAAACAAAACATCTGTGTGACCAAAGTTTGGGACTCACTGCTCTACCTCCTGCCTACATCTCTCATTTCTTGAGTGCTGCCACTCTACCTTTCACCTTTCATATAGGGTGGCATCACTAAATGACTACATAATGAAGTCCTTGCCCTCCTGGGATGTCTTGGTCTGCTTTTTGTAACATCTTGCCTGATGGACAGATCTAAAAATTATTGTGCCCCTTTTGCTTGGCCTGTCAACACTGTTGCCACAACAGAGTGTTTGGAATTTTCTTATGGCCAGCATGGTAATCTCTGTTTTCCAATAAATAAATTGAGTTGACTTTCCTTGCAGTTATTGCTGGCAGTATTTTCATTTGGGCTTAGCAGAAAGGCCCACGAGTGGTGGAAGACAGGTAACCATATTGAGCATATTCCAGCCTTTCACTCTTGGATTTTAATTCTTCTGCTGGTATGTAACAAATTATAGATGTTTATGCACTTCATTCAAGTCTGGTGTAGTCTGTGTTCATGTCTACACAAATGGTTGGTCTGTATAAAGATGGGGCTTTTCACATGTAAAATTCAACATGTACACTGGGTTTGTATTGTTCCAGTAGAGCCGGTATGGTGGTGTGGTTTGAGTGTTGAACTAGGACTCTGGGAGACCAGGATTTGAATCCCCACTCAGCCATGGAAGCCCATTGGGTGACTTTAGGCAGCCTCAAAGGATGGCAAATGGCTGAGGGAGCATGCTAGTCTTTCATACATGTGTGCTTCCTCAGTGATCCAGGGACGATTGCGAGTCAGTAAGCCCTAGTATGATAATCTTTCTAGGGCAGTTTAAGCGGTCTCAAACTGGATTATTGCTTCAGTGTGTTTTGGACCTGTAAGACAGGTCCTAGAAAGTTTAGTATGGGTTTTACACAGGATTGCACTGTCTGGAAAATTATTTATTCTACTTAAACATTTATGAATAGTCCAACTGTGTACAGTGGTTTTTTTTTAACCCAACAAAAGTATGGTTATTAAATTCTGAAAATGGAATAAAAATACTAATAAAAGTACCAAAAAATGTGCTGATAAGAATGTATTACTAAGGAAGCAAGGAGGAATGGGTGGCGGGACGGGACAATAGGAACAAATCAGATTACTCTAATATCAAAAACAAAGAGGATAGGATGGAGTCCCAATAACATAGGCATTCAACATAGGGTCTCATGTTTGTCTCTATACAGTCTTGGCTGGACTGAGTGTGCCCATATGCCTCATGCTGCCAAACTTTGGACTGCTGCTGGATGAAGGCTCTGTTGAGGATATTAGCTTCAGTGTTGTCCTCTGTTACCTTCTATAGTTTGTGTCTCCCCTGCCACAACATGATCTCTCTCTGCTCTCCTTGTTTTTTTTCCCTTCTCTCAGATCTGCTCTCTCAAAGGTGCTTCACACAAAATGTGCTACACAAAAAATCCTGTGGCAGCTCATAAGGGACCCAAAGGGTTTTGCTTTCGGCAAGCTGTAGGTACATGTCTCCATTAGTTTACATCAACAGCTATAGCTGTACACTTGAACTGCACTCTGGATTTGGAAAGAGTGATGTATCCCAGTGCAACTCAGGAATTAATACAGATAAAGAGATTTCCAGAAACATTTTGATATGTAGATGCTCGAATAATGTCATGTGTGAACACCACTCTTGAAACATGGACAAACAGAAGGCATCAGGGGATACGTGTCTCCAGACATTCTGGGGATTAAAAACAACCTAATTCTTGCATCCAGTGGTGCACCAGATGGTTTTAACCCCCTGGGTTGATCATAACTTCCATCCTATCTCTTCCTAAAGATGGCTGAAACCCAGTAGTCAAATCTGTCACTAAAAATCTGTTTTGCTTTCTCTCATGATTTTTTAAAATACCCCCCGACTTTCTTTCCATTGTTTTTTGTGGGTTTTTCGGGCTACGTGGCCATGTTCTAGAAGAGTTTCTTCCTGACGTTTCACCAGCATCTGTGGCGGCATCTTCAGAGAAAATTTCTTTCCATTGTTTGCAAATTTTGCTATGTTCTGATTAAAAAACAAAATGAGCATCATTTTCAACCATCTTCATTGGTCAAATTCAACAGGTATAACTGTCCCAGCAAAGAGATGACCATGTTGTGCCTTTTAAAGTTGAGGAGACTATAAGATTAACAACAACAACAAAAAAGGGCCTGGATGTATGCTTAACCTAGTTTTGCTATTGGCTGCATCTGAATCTTTTGAACCTTAATATCATTTCTGTCAAATTTAGGATTTAACACAACTTTAAAAAATGTCTTTCCCAAAATTGGACACAAATCTCAACTATCCCTGTCTCCAGTCTTAACTGAAACACACGGGTTCTTTAGATAGAGAACAAACAGAAAGCAAAATGAAAAACTAGCCTATTGTACATACAAACCATGATTATGGAGTTCAATGCGAATGGCTTCACAGGGCATCTCACAGTGTAGTAAAGGTCAGGTTGACCAAAATTACAGAAGAGGCTAGTAACAGTAATTTACTAGTCTTTATGGGTAATCACAATCACACCCCTTTGGTTTGCTAATGGTTTTCTGATCCAACTGAAATGAGGGGGGGGGAAAGGACTTCAGAACTCATGGGTGAAATTTACTTTCTAAATAGCACTTCAGATTCGTAAAGTGCTTTGTAATTTTATAGAGGCCACTTTCTTGCTAGTTCTGTGAATTAGGCAGTACTTACTTAAAAGTTGAAAAGGAGGGAGGGTAGTTCTTCCAGAGGAAGAAAAGGAGGTCACCTCTCTTTCTATACAATTGAAACATCAGCTCTCACAGGAAACTAACCAAGAACTAGATGTCAATCCAATTCATCCCAACAAGCTAAAACAACATTTAAATAATAAATGGATTTTTGTTGTTGATATTAGCTGCCCTCGAGTTGATTTTGACCCATGGTGACCCTGTGGATGACACTTCTCCAAGTACCCCTATTCTCCACTGCTTTGCTTAGCTGTTGTAAACTGATACCTGTGACCTCCTTAATAAAGTCCAACCATCTAGCATGTGGCTTTCCTCTCTTTCCATTTCCCTCCACCTTTCCCAGCATTATTGTTTTTTCAAATGAGTCCTCCCTTCTCATGATATGTCTGAAGAATGACAGCCTTAGTTTTGTCATCTTGGCTTCCTGGGACATTTCTGGCTTGATCTGCTCTCGGACCCGTCTGTTGGTCGTTTTGGCTGTCCATGGGATCTCCAGCACTCTTCTTCACATCTGGAATGAACTGATTTTGTCCCTATCTTCTTTCTTAACACATCCATACATGGTAATGAGAAATGCAATGGCTTGTATAATTCTAACGTTTGTACTCATTGTTCTAAGACAGGGGTCCGCAACCCCCGGCCCGCAGAGGTGGCAGGACTGGCCCCAGCTCAGTCCTGCTGCCGATTGCTGCAGGCGGTGTGGCAGTGGCGACGAGGGCGGGCCACAAACACTGTGGTGGTGGCGGCGGCGGCAGCGGCTTCCTATAGCCCTGCGTGCGCCTGCAGGGCCGCACGGAGGGCTAAATAGGAGGAGTTTCTCCTCCTGGGGCTGGCCGGCCAATGGCTGCTGACAAGGGGCGGGCTGTTGGAGCTACAGCCTGTCCCCATTGGCCAGCCAGCCTCAAGAGGAGGAGCTCCTCCTCTAGTCCTCAGCAGGGCAGGAGGGGCCGGCGGTGCTCATCCTCCCTCCCACCCTGCCTGCGGTTGCCTCACAGCTGCGGGCCTGGTGGGAGGGAGGCGGGGGTCCTCCTGCTCCCTCCTGGGCAGTGTTGCCAATTTCGCGACTTTCACGTGAAAACGGGGACTTTTCAGAGCTTTTCGTGTGATTTTCGTGCCTGGCTCTATTTCAGTGCCTTTTCCGTGACTTTGGCCCTTTCAGTTCCAGCCTGCTGCAGAGCAACCAACCCTTTGGAGTGTAATAGTTTTCAGCCAATCAGAGAGAGGGCTGGAGAAAAAAACTCTCTCTCTCTCTCTCTCTCTCTCTCTTTCTCTCAATGACTCCCTCTGAGAGTGAGGACAGAGCAAGAGCAAACCAACCAACCAACCAACTGTTTGGAGGAATCACACTAACAGTTTTCAGCCAATCAGAGAGAGGACAGTGATTGCCCCTCCCCCCTCAGGCATTCTCAGGCTCCAGGGGAAAGCAAAGTGGCTGCTGTGTGATCATGTGAATGTGATGTCCCTGAGAGTGTGTGTGTGTGTGTTAGTGATTAAATCTGCCTCTGAGCATGGGCAGAGCACCTGGTCAATTGGCACCCCTGCTGCCCTGTCTTCCAAGAATTTTGTTTTGTGGATCTCTTTTTCGTTCTCTTTTCCATTGTCATCCATACTGCAGAAATAATCCAGTTTGGCACTGCTTCTAACTGCAAGACTCCCTGCGATGATGGGATTCTGGGCACAACAAACCACCAAGCCCAGAATTTCATGCATGGAGCCCTGGCTGCCAGTAAAAGCAGTGTCTAAACATGTCACAACAAACTACAATTCCCAGGATTCCCTGGTTTGACAAGGGAATTGCCTCCACGCTTCCATATCACAGCCCCAGAGAATGAGTCTACAGGATATCAGTGTTGCCAGTTTAAGTCCACTTCTTCAGCTGCATTTGGATTTAATAATGATAATAATGGTGATGATGATAGAGAGGTAGATCTTGTAGCACCTTTGAGTCTCACTGAAAAAAAAGTTGGCAGCATGAGCTTTCCTAGACTTAAGCATATTTCCTCAGATGCATGGGAACTGTAGTTCATTGTGGCACCAGAGCTCTTTCTCACAAAACTATGGATTGGACCTTGAGCATTTTTAATAAGGAAGGTCCAAAACACTGCAGAAATAATCTAGTTTGTGACCGCTTTAACTCTCCTGGCTCAGTGCTAGGGAATCCTGGGAACTGTAGTTTGTTGTGGCACCAGAGCTCTTTTTGATAAAGAAGGCTCAATCTCTCACAAAACTACACTTCCCAGGGTTCCCTAGCACTGAGCCAGGGCAGTTAAAGCAGTCTCAAACTGGTTTATTTCTGCAGTGTGTCTTGAACCCAACTCAGGCTGCATCTTCACTCCAGACTCCAGAGACAATCCAGTTTCATACCGTTTTTACTGCCATGGCCCAGTGCTATGAAATCCTGGGAATTGTAGTTTGTTGTCACACCAGAGTTTGCTGAGAGAGAAGGTTAAATGTTTCTGAAAACTAGAATTCCCAGGATTCCCTAGCACTGAGACATGGCAATTAAAAGGGTGTCAAACTGGATTTATTTCTGCAGTGCGGTTGCATCCGAACACATTTCTATTTGGCACAAAGCTACCTGAACCCCCTTCATGTCAAAATAAATATCTTAAAAGGACTGAAAGATTCTTTGTTTGGTTCAGTGGTGATTTTGAGAGTTGAAATAAGTTACAGTTATTTTTATTCAATTATGTTTACGTTTATTTGCAAAACATCTGCCATTTTAACATTATGGGAATTTTCTGGGAATTGTGACTGAATATTCCGTGTGATCTGGGGGGATTCAGCGTGTTTGGTCAAACATTTACCGGAATTATCTTCGAGGCTTGTTGGCAACACTGCTCCTGGCTCCCTGGGGTCTTTCCTCCACCAACCTCCCTCCGGAGAGAGAGTTTGGCGCAGGAAGGGCCCTGAGGGAGCCAAGGGCTGGCTGGCGGCATCCTGGGCTCCCTGAGGGTCTTTCTCCACCAAACCTCCCTCCAGAGGAGAGAGAGGTTTGGCGCAGGAAGGGCCCCTGAGGGAGCCAAGGGCTGGCCGGCATCCTGGGCTCCCTGAGAGTCTTTTCACTGCCAAACCTCCCTCCGAAGAGAGAGGTTTGGCGCAGGAAGGGCCCCTGAGGGAGCCAAGGGCCTGGATGGCCGGCATCCTGGGCTCCCTGAGGGTCTTTCCTCCACCAAACCTCCCTCCGGAGAGAGAGGTTTGGCGCAGGAAGGGCCCCTGAGGGAGCCAAGGGCCTGGATGGCCGGCATCCTGGGCTCCCTGGGGGTCTTTCCTCCCGCCAAACCTCTCTCTCCGGAGGGAGGTTTGGCAGAGGAGGGGCCCCTGAGGGGGAGGCCTCCAGCGCTGTCGCCCCCAGCCACTTCTTTTGACAGGGCCTCTCTCACGGGGCCTGGGGCCCCCTCGGGCTGGCAGAAAGGGGGAGGCCTCCTGCGCCGGCCCCGCCCCTGGAGGGTGAAAGCTCCGCCCCTGGCATGCAGCTCCTACCCCGGAGGGTGGAAGCTCCACGCCTGGCATGCAGCCACGCCCCCAGAGGGTGGAAGCTCCACCCCCACTTTGGCCCCCCAGTTGTCTGAGGGACAGCAACCCGGCCCCCGGCTCAAAAATGTTGCCTACCCCTGTTCTAAGAAGTGAAGAATGTAGTATTGAGTCCGCTACCTTTAGCTTCTAGCGCATTTAAAAACAATCTAGTTCTCAATGCATTGTTTGCTAAAGCAGAGAGGGGATAAATATCATGCATTTACCCCACTTCTTTGAATAGTAAAGAACTTACCCAGATTCTACTTCCGTTTGAGGGATGCTACTGGAAGTTATGGAGTTTTGCACTGTTTGAGGTTATTTACAAATACAAAGCTTGAGCTTTGGTGGAGAAGCACAGCTCAAATTTATCAAAGTATGCAGTTCGCACAGAGACAAGTGACGCTCCAAAATGTGATTACTATTCAGAGTAAAACTCAGTTCATGGTTTCTACCTTTCCAATAGTAGTGAAAAGAACTGAAAAACACATAGAAAAACAAAAACAAACAAGCAAACAACAATGAGGAGACAAGCTCCATGTGCTCTGGGATGGTCAACTTGTTAAAAAAGTCCAAAAGTCCAATGCATTTCAGCCACAATGAGAAATGCCTTCTTCAGGGGTCTTTGAAAGAACTCAATGGAGTTGTAAACACTCTCCAAAATATAGGACCATAGAGATTAGACCATGGCCCTGTATTTTGGAGACTGTTTACAACTCCATTGAGTTCTTTTGAAGGCCCCTGAAGAAGGCCTTTCTCATTGTGACCAAAACGCATTGGGCTTTTTGAACACTGAATGAACAGTTGACCATCCCAAAGCATGTGGAGCTTGTTTCCTCATTGCTTTTTGTTTATGTGTATCAATAACCTAGGCCCGGAACAGACGGTCATGATTGGGCCAGGACCATGGTGACCACATGGCCTGCTGTTGAAGTGGGCTACTCCCCAAACTGGGACTGCTAGAAGTTGGTAAGAAAACATCATCATCATTATTTATTTATTTATTGTAAACACACTTGGCGAATCATTCAGACTATTCTTTGTGAGAGTGTGTGCATGTAAGTAGAACTTGGAACATCAATTTATTAAAAAATCAGTTTACTGTGTTACTTATTAGAGTCCAGGAGAGTAAGTAATTGACATTAACATTATAGATTTTTCCTAGCAACATCTTAGCCTGTTAACCTCAGTGAGGTGGGTTCAGATGTTCAAGGAGAAGGTGCAAGGCTTCATGGCATTTTTCACACACATTTTTAGGAGCTACTGGTCTTAAGGTATGAAAGAGGTCATTGTTAAGAAGGGAAACAGACATTCTGTAAAATTCAAAGGAGGAGCTGTTTCAGTCAATATTAACTTTTCTATGGAGCATGTCAATTTTTGTTGAGAAAACAGATATGCTTACTGCAGCTGGAAAGATAGCATCTCTGTGAGAGCTGTAATCTATTTTGAGATTTTTCCTTTATCTTGTTCCACAATCTCTTGTTTGTGTCTCCAGCAGTATTTTTTTTTTAAAATAAAAGACTGTGTCACTTCCAAAGTTACCTTGTTCATATAAAAATTCCAGTGGCAGTCCTGAAATGAAGATTCGGTGTTCCAAACTATTTGTTTTTCATTTTCTGATAACTTCCTTTTTCATGGGCCATTGCATCTGTAATAGAACTGACCCCCCAGTTTTGGCTAGTGCTAATAGCAGCTGACAATGCCAATAACTTTTTGGGGGTGGGAAAGAAGATTTTGTTCCTTTTCTAAGCAAGTAATTGGATTTGTCAGTGTTGGCAATTGCCTTGCAATTTCAGGCTGCAAAGGGTGGCAGAGGAATGTTGTAAACCTCCTGGAGATGCCTCTGTTCTTAAGTCTTTGCTGGAAACAACACAAGATCAGAACATAATTCCCATTTGCAGGTGGAATTCCCAGTTTAACTAGAATGCAGGTGCAGAATTCCATTTCTTCATGCACACTGTCCTAGCCAGAGGAAAGCATATATGAATTGACAATGGGTAGGATCTGCATTGTCAGAGTAGGCTAACTTAAGTCCTATTAATTTCAATGGGTCTATTTCAGGTATGACTAAGTTTGGATCTATATGCAAAGGGATCTTGTAGCACTTTTGGGACTAACTGTGTGAAAGAAGTTGTAGCATAAGTTTTCATAGACTTGGCCTACTTTCTCAGATGCATGGAGTGAACTAGGGGTGCCCAAGGAGTACCTTTATAATCAGACTGTATGAATATCCATAGAAATAACCAACTTGTGGATATGGTAATGAGGTGACAAGTTCAGTTTTAAATATAGTTGTTGAGGGACAAAGGCAGGAGGAAAGATGTTGCCTGAGGCCAGGATGTCTGGATGACCATATGACTGGTGGAGATTCCCAGCCTGCAAACACCATATTCCAGAACTACCTCCACTATTCATATGGTCATCCACTCACCCTGGCCTTAAGCAACATCTGTCCTCCTGCCTTTTTCCCTGAACAGTTAAAACTGAATTTGTCACCTCATCACCATACCCACAAGTTTTGTATTTCTATGGCTATTCATACAGTCTGATTATAAACATCCTTCTTGGGAACCAGTTCATTCCATGCATCTGAGGAAGTAGATCTAAGTCTATGAAAGCTTATGCTACAACTTCTTTCACATAGGCCTGGTACAAACGGGTGGAAAGCGCCATCCTGGTGCCGATTTTAGGGTTTGGGAGCACACAGTGTCCGCACGCTCCCAAACCCTAGCACATATCAGTGGCCTCCCATCCACACAGGGGCCACCATCATGATGCAAGTGCGACGCAGTATCTGTATGTCACGGCACCATGCCTGCATCATCGATGCATGCCAGTGCACCAATGGTGCAGTCATGGTGCCTGGCGCGTGCAATAAAAAGAACCTGCTTTTAGCAGGTTCTTTTGGGTGCAGAGGGACGCCGCACAGTTTGGCTGCTGCGACATCCCTCAGGAGCAAAAACGGGCAGCTCCAGCCTGCCCTTTTGGGGTGGTCTGTCGAGCCCCATAGTTAGTCTCAAAGGTGCTGCAAGATCCCTATGCGTACTGATATTCCAGGCTAGCATGTCTGTATGTCTGAATTCTAAAACTTGTGCACAATTTGCAGAACTTAAGTTGCAAATCAGATTGCAGTTGTATGTATGTGAGAGAATGTCTCACTGAGTGTAATAGCACTTACCACCAACTAAATGGATATAGCCTCTTAGTGCACCTTTTAAGTTGCATTGATTTCAGTGGAAGTTAGTCGTGTCTCCATTTTGTTGTATTGCACTTATTGAGTTTATCGGCCCTTATTTGCTCCTGTTTTGTTCAATGTCAGACACATTGATGGTGCTATATTAAGAAATAATGTCAGTGGTGGTCGTTGTTGTCTAAAATAATTGGTGGGTTGTTTCTATACCTATATATCTAAAGATACACACACATATATATTCAGTTATTAAAATCCTGAATAGAATACAGTGTATTATCATCCGTTTCTACCAATAAGTAAAAAAAAATACTGAAGTTCTGACCTAATGCATGCTGTGCTCAAAGATTTGCAGAAGAATATGGACATAGTCTCAGATCATATGCTAATGATTTGACAGTGCTGCACCTATTTTTTTTTAATCCGATGAAGGAAATATGTACAAACAAACAGCTTCATTTATATACCGTTTCATACTGAACTAACAGTGTCTAAGCAGTTTACAACTGTAAGCCACCTCAGCAATGCATGACACACTGCATGCATATGGGTTCCTTGAATCTTTGTATTAACTGGGAAATCAGACTCAGTCTTTTAAAGAAAAAAAAAGTAATTTCTTGTTAACATTAAAAAAATATACCTCTGTGGTACTTTTGATCTTTTAGGAGCAAACCCCTCTTTGATTACAGGGTTAGCACACAATATTTCCTTTCTGTGGCAGAGTAGCAACTGATGGTGTCCCTTCACCCCCATTCATGCTAGTATCCAAAATTTGCAGATAGTGTGCTATTTGTGTACCATCAAGTCATTTCCAGCTTATGCCAGCCCTAAGGCAAAACTGTCATGGAGCTTTCTGGGCAAGATTTGTTCAGAAGGGGTTTGCCATTGCCTTCCTCTGAGGTTGAGAGAGTGTGATTTGCCCAAGATCACATTCAGTGAGTTTCCATAGCCAAGTAGGGATTTAAACCCTGGTCTTCAGGAGTCCTAGGTCCAACACTCAGTCACTGTACCACACTAGTATGGCATAGGAGGCCAAACATCCCACTAGCACCTTTTCCTGTCCTTGCTTGGAAAAATATAATGGAAACACAAGAAGAAATCAACCATTTGTCAGTTTTTCATGACACGCCAAATCTGCTGTCTGAGGCGATTGTCTCACTCTACCTAATCATAAGCAGATTAACATATTTAACAGAACAAGAGTTGAAGAAAGCATCATCCTGAAGGAAGGTCATTATAAAAATGCTGATCACCATGGCTCCCTGTGAGCGATTCATCACAAGGGAAAAACCTTGACAGCAGTATTTACTGCTTGGGTTATTGTTTCGTATTAAGGCTTTCTTCTTAGCCCCAGGAATAGAGATTCTGCTGAAAGTGAAGCCTATTAAGATTTTTAAGTAAGACATGGCATCCTAACACATCTCTCCTTTCTTTTGCCTGCAGCTGAAATAAGCTTTTAAAGAGGTAATGCCTTGAACAAAGAATAATATGAAACAGATTATTAAATTCCCTTCCTCCTGTTCCAGAAGAGAAACTATTCTCTCTAAAATGCATTTTGGCTCTTGAACAGTGCTCTTACATACATTGTTGCTTTTTGTCATGGATGGAAAACCTGGTTGGAAGATTTTAAATATGTCCTTTTTATGTATGCTTTGGGATTGTTCTGGAAAGAGAGTAATGCAAGAGTGCCGCTGATTTTTTATTTTTTATTTCTGAATATACCCAATTTTTATTACTATCCATGTATAATTTATTGGGAAATCTTTGAAAGCAGTAACAGCAAAGGCATTTCTCTGCCCGTATTACACATCCATATTGTGTAATAAAGGGATCTAGGAGTCCAAGTAGATCATAAGTTGAACATGAGTCAACAATGCGATGCGGCAGCTAACAAGGCCAATGCGTTTTTAGGCTGCATCAATAGAAGTATAGTGCCTAGATCAAGGGAAGTCATAGTGCCACTATATTCTGCTCTGGTCAGGCCCCACCTGAAATATTGTGTCCAGTTCTGGGCACCACAACTAAAAAAGGACATTGAGAAACTGGAGCATGTCCAAAGGAGAGTAACTAAAATGGTGAAAGGTCTGGAAACCAAGCCCTACGAGGAACGGCTTAGGGAGCTGGGAATGTTTAGCCTGGAGAAGAGAAGGTTAAGAGGTGATATGATAGCCCTGTTTAAATATTTGAAGGGATGTCATATTGAGGAGGGAGCAAGCTTGTTTTCTGCTGCTCCAGAGACTAGGACCTGAAGCAATGGATGCAAACTGCAGGAAAAGAGATTCCACCTCAACATTAGGAGGAACTTCCTGACAGTAAGGGATGTTCGACAGTGGAACAAACTCCCTCGGAGTGTAGTGGCGTCTCCTTCCTTAGAGGTCTTTAAACAGAGTCTGGATGGTCATCTGTCGGGGATGCTTTGATTGAGATTTCCTGCATGGCAGGGGGTTGGACTGGATGGCCCTTGTGGTCTCTTCCAGCTCTATGATTCTATGATTCTATTGCTTTGTAACAAGTATATGAACAGAGACTATATCAATCTGCATAATGAAGGGCAATGATTAAAAATAGGAGTGAAGTTTTAAAAAGGGTATGTGTGTATGTGTATTTGCTGCTGACAGTTTATACCAGGCAGAACGATATGCATGTCGATTTACTCTTGAACATAGTGACTGTGTCTGAATTTCTAGAAACACAACAGAATCTAGAGAAGCCCACAGTTTTTATGTTTAATGCACTGGATCCAGGATTATTCTTCTGTTAGTACAGAATTCTAATTCAGCAGACTCTTTCCACTGGTAGAAACCATTCTGTGTTGTGGGGTTGGGGGGGCATACTCTGAAACAGTATGTGAGATGTTGCTGAAGGATGTTGGAGGAAGCGCTGGCTCTGAGCCGGTATCTTCCGAACAGACTTTGGAACTTGTCTTGCTTTATTGCCCTGATGGGGAGCTGCATCCTCCAAACCCAACAGAATTTAGTTCAGAGTTCTATTATTAGAGCAGATGTGTCAAGGACTCAGACCCTGGACAGATTACTCTTTGGACTATAGCTTCCAGAATCCCTCAGCCAATATGGTCACTGCCTATGCTACCTGGGGAATGCTTAAAGCAACTTCTTCAAGTGGCAATAGGCCTGGCACTGTCAACATGTTACCTATTAACTGCGCAGAGAACAGCTGTCTTCCATTTATGTGTTTTTATTGTGGAGCCACTTTTATTTTACCAGTGCTCAAAACAGCAATATGCTGTCACCGGAGAAATATGATCTCCCTCATCCAACGGGAGTAATATGATCTCCCTCATCCAACCATTCCTGCAAATGCTGAGTGGTGTCAGGATGCAATCACAAATGTCACTAACTGACACTGCTGGATAGCACTTAGACTTCAGGTTTATTTTTAGAGTTGTATCAACTAAAGACCAGAGAAGAAAATGAAAGTGCACTTGCCAGCAGCTTCATGGCAGGTGATCCATGCAACTCCACAAAAATATTATGTTCTTCATTTTTAATTTATTGTCTTCAGTATTTTTCCTCTATGAAAAGCCTTACTGAAGGAGGAGCCTGTTCACTCTTCAGTCTTCACTGCAATGAGTTCCATTGCCCAACCGCACTTACTTTTCTTCTAATGTATTTTTGGTTAGTATCAAACTTCTAGCAAATTTCTAATTATTTTTAAAAATTCAATTGAATCAATGGGATCAGGATAATGACATTTTTGAGAACTGGTGTGGTTAGGTTGTTGGGCTGGGACTTGGGAGATACAGGGTGAAATCCTAACTGAGGCTTGAAACTTGCTTGATGAACATGGGCCAGTTACACTCTCTCAGCTTGACCGGCCTTATAAAGTTGTAGTGAGAACAAAGTTGGAATAAAGAGAACCTTGGGTGCATCTACCCAGTAGAAATAATGCAGTTTGACACCACTTTAAGTCTGTAGCTCCATCCTATGGAATCCTGGAATTTGTAGTTTTACAAGGCCTTTTGCCTTCTCTGCTGAAGAGTGCTGGTGCCTCACAAAACCACAAATCCCAGGATTCTATGGAATGGAGACAAGGCTGTTAAAGAGATGTCAAACTGCATTGTTTCTACTGTGTAGATGCACCTCATGTTCACTGCCTTGAGTGCAATGGAGGAAAAGTGAGATATAAATGCAACTAATAATAAAATAAATAACATCTCTAGGGGAAAACGGCGTAGGGAGTAGTAAAATAAGAACTGACATTTAAAACAGCCTTTGTGAATGCCATCCTGGGATGTTGACTTGCCTGTTGTTTTTCTCTGCTGTTTTCATTTTTATAAAATGTCACAGAGATTGCAGTCTACGGCAGAAAGTCTCCATAGGGAAAGCAACTTCATAACCCTTTCATTTCCTGTGATTTTTCTTTTTCTTTTTCTTTAAAAAAACTACAAGCCCTCCAAGCAGTGTTCACTGTGCTTATAAACCAAAAGGAAATGGTAATAGATAAGAGATGCTATTTGAATTTCCTAGGAGCTGTCTTCTCAGAAAAAGATGTGACATCCAATATAAGTTGCAAATTTGTAGTGTGAGGATGTTGGTGCTGTTCTAATTTTAATATTCAACTGCTGGGGTGGGTGAAAAATTATTCTACATTTCCCATTGCTCAGAGACTTTATGTCTACTGATTCGTACCTAGCAACATGACAAATGAATAAAACCAGGGACTAAGTAACATTTGTGAAGTTGTTAAGCAGAGGTCTAGATAGATTATTCAAAAGAAATGGAAATCCATCACCCTGCCAATCTGCGAAGGAATAATTCAAGCCTTTCCTATCTTTATGTTCACTGCTTGTCCTGCTCCATCTTGGCCCATGTAATCTCATGGTGCTGCAAGCAGGCAGGTCAGTTGGACTATCTATGCAATTTTGTAGCTGTTTGATTTTTATGTACATTGTGCATATGTTGGGGTTAGCAGCGCATTTTTACTATTTTCTAGTCTCTCAAATTATTTGGGCTCCAAGTAAAATAAGGCTGAAAGACCTCATAAAGTATACTATAGAAAGTTGGTTAGAATTTGGAGATTTTTTAAAATACAACTCTCAGAGTCCTCCAGCAAGTGTGGGCAGTGGTTAGTAATGTTGTCCATTGGGTACAATGTAAATATTGGAAGTTAGAAAAAATCTTTAAGACTTTTCCAGAAAACAATCTGGACAGTGGTATCAGAATACTCTGAGCTAAGAAGACAGCATTCTTTTTGCTGACAATATCACTGGAAAACATTATATCACAATATGTTCTCAATGGTTCAGTTAACAAATACCTTCTATAGGTGCCTGACTCAAATGTTCTTCATATGTAGAAGGGACCTTTGAACACTGACAGTTTTGTCCTAGTAAGGCATGTATGCACATATGCACTCTTCTTGGGACTTTTTCTTTAACATACAGAATCAAAATGAAATACAAGTTGGATTTTGGGAATTAACTTGGTTGGAAGATGCACATATCCCCAATGTTTCACATATAGAAACTGGGACATGTGTGACCAAGCAATATTAGAGTGTGATCAAGATGAGATATGTATTAATGAAGAAGAACACACAAACTATGAGAGGCTGTAGCATTTGCTTTTCCCAGAGCTTACTGGGGGAAGGGAAGACTCCTTCTCCTCTCCCCAATGATGAATTAATTGAGCACAAACTTTTTTTGCATTTTCAACTCAGTTTGCAGTGAATGAAGGAAACTTTCGATGAAAGAGAGACATGGGAGGAGGGGACAGAAACTGGGACATTTTTACACATGGGGTTTAAAAGGGGTAGCTGTGTTGGCCATTTAACAAATACAAACAAAAACCCATCAGGACATTTTTAAAGGAGCATCTGAAAAAATGTGACATTAGAGAATTAATCAAGATTGTCCTTGCCTGACTGGGACAGTTGGAGGATATAGAGGCAGAGAAGTAGTTATCATATAAATTCTAAAATGGAGAGTAACTAGCTAAAGAAAAATAAAGGACAAGACTAAATAAAGAAAATTTAGATCTGTATAGCAGCTACGAATGTGCAGAAAACAGTTTCAAAAGATGTGCACCACAGCTAAATTAAGAGTGGCTGTGGTGATTAACTAGCTAAAGTTGCACAGATCAGGTCAAAGTCTATATGGGCTGGTTCTCCTTTTTGGAGGTGCTGGGTTAGGGGGCTAAGCAAATTAGGTCCCCCAAAACTTCTGCAAGAGGGAGAGAGAGTTTAAGAGATTGGAAAACAGTTCTCTGTAGATGTGTCTGAAGACATGAGCCCAAGACAATGGATATTCCTGCAATGCAGTTATGACACAGAACTTTATTGCATTGGCCCTGGAATGGGCCTGTAGCATTCTAAAATGGAACGTTCTGGGGATGGGAGGTGGCGGGGATGCATTTTACTGCATAGCGAGAATGCTGCTGCTGCCGCCAAACATCCCCATCCCATTCTGGATGTGTTCCCCAGGGGGTGATTTCCAGGAATGCTTGAGAAGTGTTCCCGAAAACCGCCTCCTCTACGACGCATCTGGAACGGGAAGGGGATGCTCGGTGGTAGCAGCAGCATTCTTGCTGTGCAGTAAAATGCGTTCCTCATTGCCTCCCATCCCCAGAACGTTCCGTTTTGAAACGCTACAGGCCCGTTTCAGGGCCAATGCAATAAAGTTCTGAGGCTGCTAACCTAACACACATACAGAGGTTTATAGCTCCTTGTGAAATTATGCTTCTTTCCAACATCTTTATTTTGAAGCCCTTAAATTTTATCCAGCTCTTCTGAAGGAGTTTGGTGTGGAAAAGAAGCCACTGAATTTGAAGGAACATAGAGGGGACTTCAGGAAGGTTGCCATTTCCACTGCCCCATCAGAGCTTGGATAAATTCCCTTTTGGATTACAGCTTCCAGAATATCTCTTCAAGTATAGCTAGCAACTTTTCCAAACTCTGGTGGTGACTCATTTTTGTCGAATTACTCTCACTGAGCTTAAATTTTAGGTGTGTGTGTGTGTTAGATATTGTATTATGTGTGTATCATGTACCGTATATTGGTGCTATTTTAATATGTAAGAGAGAGAGAGAGAGAGAGAGAGATAGTAAAAAAGAAATCCATTGGTTTCAGTGAATTGCCTTCTCTCTAGCTTGCACAAGGGGAGTGAATTTAGAGGGGGGGGACAGTTGCACCAGGGCCCTGTCTGCAAGGGCCAAATAAAATTCCTTTCCCTGACCTCTTGGCGGGGAGTCCAGACAATGCAAGACCCAACCCTCGAGTCTGGTGCAAACTATCCAAATGATGACCATCCTGTTCAGCACCAAACCTAAGGTATACCCTCCTTATAACAGATTAAATACACTCACTAGTTGCTCCAGATCTTCCTGGGAGACCCGGAGCCCTCTGTCGAAGTTATCTGTGAGTGATTTGCTGCCACAGCAACTACGCATGCATGGGTGGCATAGCAGGACATGCATGTGAACAGCTGTCCAGTGTTGCAACAGAAGGCCCTAGGTAATAAGGCAGGCAGAGCAGCTCCAGGACCAGGATATTCCAGGCTGCTCTCAGAGTATCCTGATCCATGCAGACACAACCCGTATCCCATCTGATCTTGGAAGCAAAGTAAGCTTGGTTAGTACCTGGGTGTGAGCTTGCCAAGGAATACCAGTTGCTGTAGCCTATCTTTTGGAGAAAGGAATTGGCAAAACCATCTCAGAGTATTCCTTGCCTAAAAAACCCCATGAAATCCATGGGGTCACCATAAGTCAACAGGCAACCTGAAGGTACATACACTCTCCCCCCAGTTCACCATGGCCCTAATCTGGATCAGTCCTCTGTGTGCTCACTTTAAAGTAAGTAAGAAAGAAAGAGAGAGAGAGAGAGAGAGAGAGAGAGAAAGAAAGAAAAGTATAGCTACACTTATGTTTTAAATGCGAGGTTTAGTTTAACCTTCCATTTATCTGTGCCTTGGGAATGCATATATCTGTATCTGTATCTATTTGTTGTGGTGGTTATATGCCATCAGCTCTGCTTCATCTTATGGCCATCTTAAGAATGAGAGACCTCCATGAACCTTGGTCATCAGCAGCCTTATTTAGATCTTGCAAACGCACAGCTGTGGCTTCCTTAATTGAATCAATCCATCTGTGGTGTGGTCTTCTGCTTTTCCTATTATGCAATCCCTGCTTATTATTAGTTCAAACAAGAAAGAGCTCATGAGGTTTCAACACTAGATGTCAGTAGAGTTTTGGTTATTCTGTTTGCTTTATATCTCTCAGATCCAGATATGCTTCTGACTCTTCGTCTATAGAACAAGGCATGCTATCCTTCATAAATTTTCCTTTTATTTATTTTTTTCAGCACTATATTTCTTTTGTGCATCAATAGGTTGGAAAATCATGAAGGACAGTCTCCTTTGTATTCCTTGAATAGGTTTGTCCTCTCTTTTTCTCCTCACCCACAATCCTCAGCTGTATCACCAAGGGGCCCTTTCACACTACCCAATTGTAAAACTATTATGATTCCACTGCTATGGGGGCATTCTGTGCAATCCTGGGGTTTGTGGTTTAGTGAGGCTTTAGAGGTCTCTGGTTGAGAACGGCAAGTATCTCTTTCTAAACTGTAAATGCCAGGTCCCCATGAGATGTTGCCATGGCAGTTAAAGTGGAATCATAGCACTACATAGTATAAAAGGGTTTCAGGGTGCTAACATGGGGGATGTTCCCACTAGGTGAAACCCCGCGTTCTGAATCGAATCCAAGGAGTGGCGTTCCTATTAGGATCCGATTTAAACCTAGAACAGTTCTAGAGCAACCCGCAATCGTCCCCACTACAAATCAAATCGTAGAGCGGAATAAAATTTTGATTCGAGTTTTCAACATTTAACGCACGTTAAAAAAATACTAGGGTCTGACCTACGTTTTTCCCTTGATTCGAGTTACGAACCGGAGCATTTAAATAGGAACGACAGCCTTTAAAATCGGGCTAGGTGAAGGGGAGGAGTGGAGTGCGATGGGGCTGGCCTTGGGGGAGTTGCCGTTTCTGTCCCCATCCGTCATGGCTGTCGCCTTTTTTGCTTCCCTCACTCCTTTGTCCGCTGTGGTCTTTCAATAAGAGATAAGGATTATTTTTATTTTTTATTTTAATGGTTTACAGGCGCTTAATCTCTTCAGCGCTTTAAGCGCCTGAAGTCCCGGCTGCTCAAGCGCCTGCATCTGCAAAGGACTACAAAGCTTCCCCCGGTGGATTGCAACCTCCCCTCTGTGTGGGGAGAGCCCATTTCTAACGGAGGAGAGGCAGGAAGGGAAGCCTCCTCTCGAAGAGGCAGTCCCTGCCCGCTTGGGCTCTGATCTCGCCCAGGCAGGGAAGGGAAGGCTCCTCGCGAGGAGGCATCTCATCTCGTCCAGGCAGGGAAGGGCTCTGATCAATGGGGGGGGGATAGAGCCTTTCCATCTCTCTTTCTCAAATGGAATCTGCCTTCTCCTCCAACCCTGGAATGAGAATCTTTGGGAAGAGTGCTCCCTCCCTGCTTTTCCAGCAGCCTCCTTCATTGATCTCTGTGCTGTCTTGGGAGACATGAAGAGGGGATTCTGTCCTGCAAAACCTATCCCATAGTTCCTCTGGAAAGAGCTTGGGTTCCCAAAATTCGCTTTGCCAGAAGCCTCCCCCATTGATCTCTGTGCTCTCTGAAGGGATTCTCCCTGGCTGTCTTGGGACGTCTCTTGCTTTATTTGGCTTTCATTCTCTCCTCTCTCTTAGGTCTGCAGCCTTTTGACGCTGGGATCATTCTCTTTTCCCCTTTTCTGTCTTGTGTCTCTATCCCACTTAAACTGACTGCCTTCTCCTCCTTGATCCCATTTTCCAACCCTGTGTGTGTGTTTGCACACATGTATATATATATATGCATATGAGTGTGTGTGTGTGTGTGTGTATGTGTGTGTGTGTGTATATATATATATATATATATGGTAATTATAAAGTAACAACTTTTTGAATTTATGAAAAAACCCTCATCTGTAGTTCCAAACCCACTGTAGAAATAATACAGTTTGAGACCCCTTAACCTGCCCTGGCTCAGTACTAAGGAATTATGGGAACTGTTGTGTTTGTGAGACATTTATCCTCCTCTGCCAGAGAGTGCTGGTGCCATAATAAACTACCATTCCCAGGATTCCCTAGCACTGAGTTATGGCAGTTAATATGGGGAGACGCAGAAGAGGACGTTTGAGCGATTAAGTGCCTTCATTGGTCCATTTGAAAAAAAAACCGCCAAAAATACATCAATTCACAAACAGTCAATGAAATGGAAACGATGCCAAAAGATAAATCGCTTCCAAACATTCAGGATTAACGTTACGTCATTCTGACGTACTATTGATTGACAGCTCCAAATAAGGTATGGAGGAGAAGAATCGCTTTATTAAAACACCGATTTCATGCCAAGTAGGAACGATTGCAGGTAAAAACTTCGATTTAAAAAACCAGATGGGAACGAAGAATAAAAGCGATTCGGAACGCGGGATAAGACCAGGGTTATTTTGAATCGGATCTATTAAAAACGTTGTATTTTAAATCGTTTCAAATCTTAAGTGGGAACATCCCCTTGGTGACCCAACTTGCCATTAATCAAGATATTTGACAGTGATTTTACTTCCATCGATGAATCCAAACAGACAATATAGTAGTAAAAGCTGTGGGAAAAACTCACATTGTTCTAATTACGGTCAAACATATCCTTTGGGAAGTGTAGATAGGATGTTGTCCTGGATTGGCTAAGAATTGACCCCAAGATGCATAATCTCCTGTGTCTGAAGAAGAGGGAAGCTCTACCAGTGTATATATGTCTGTGTGCCTTCTACATTACTTCTTAAATGCACATTTCTGTGAATCTAGTTGCCCAAGGGCATCTCACACTATACAATTAGAGCGCTATGATCCCACTTTAACTGCCATGATGGCACCTTAAGGAGTCTTGGGTCAGTAGTTTGGTGAGGCGCTAAGGGAAAATTCCTTTTTGGATGGGAATTCTAAATATCCTTCCCTAAACTTCAAATCTCATGATTCCATGGGATGTCACTATGATAGTTAGCATGGAATCATAACACTACAATTGCACAGTGTGAAAAGGTAACCATCCTTTCTGTATGAACTAAACTGAAGTGTGATGACTGTTTGAAACCTCCTAGAATAGTTTGTGAGCTTTTAGAAATGTTTTGTTTTGGGCTGCAACTTCCAGTATCCCCAAGCCAGCTTCAGCAATGCCATGCTGATTGAAGGACCTGGGAAATTGTAGTCTAAAAAGTAACTTTCCTGAGCTCTGCCTCTGGCCTCTCTGTCAATAAATCCCTGAATATAGCTTCCTTTTCCCAAATGTGTGAGCAATAATTACTTGAGAGAAATCAATCTGATTTTCTTGTTGTAATGAAACAAGATTGATTCTATCAATGATGGTCGGCAGGAACATGTAGTTTGACAGTTGCATACAGCAAAACCTAAATACCCTTCAACTTAGAGGTATTCTTATGGGGAAAGGTAATATCTCTAAATCCTGATTGACTCAGATTTCTTCTCCACTTTATTAAATTTAAACTGGAGCAGCCGTCAATCAAATAAATCAATGAAATGTCCTTTATTACACAGTAGGTATTCACACACAGAGAAGGAAGTAGTAAATAAATTGTTGCTGACACTTAGGTTTCCCACATTTCCCAGGTGATCTTAGCTCCATATGCTTTTGAAACATCATGGACAGGACAGTAATTTTTTTATTGGGCTCTGGATAATGTTTGTAATAGCAATAAAGGCAGAGGCATTTTTGCAGTTTTAGCAGAAATTGTGTGGAATAAAAATAAATAACAACAAAATGTTGCAGCATATGAAGAGAGCTCAGTTTAGGGCAGAGTTCCAGCTTTGAGCCTGCAGAAAGGGAAAAAGTGAGAAGGAGAAAGCCATCCTGTTTCTTTCTTTTCTTCTGAAACATTCCCATATAGCAGGGATGGGCAAGTTGAATGTTTCTGAACTGTAACTTCTTGGCTATGCTGGAGGAAGATGGAGGCTAAAAAATATTTGGAGGCCCATCTTTTTCTGAAGAGGGTTGTATGTCAAGCTGCTTTTGAAGACAATCTGGAAACATTAAAACAGTGTATTAGTTACACTGACCAGAGTAAATGGTTAATATGTTCATATTACAGGTTGAGTCTCCCTTATCTGGAATTCTTGGGACCAGAAGTGTTTTGGATTTTTAGGTGTTTTTTTTTTTTGGATTTTAGAATAAGTATATTTGCTATGTATGTTCATAATGAAGTATGTTGGAGATGGGACCCAAGTGTAAACACAATATTAATTTATGTTTCATATATATCTTATACACATACCCTGAAGGTAATTTTATACAATATATTAATAATTTGGTTCATGAAACAGAGTCTGTGTACACTGAACCACTGGAAGCAAAAGTGTCACTATCTCAGCCACCCATGAAAAAGTTTTGCTTTTTGGAATATTTGGGATTTCAGAATCCCAGATGAGAGAGACTCAACCTGTACTCCAATGCTTTGCTGTCTCTACTAGTTTCCATTCTATTTCCAGTTCCAGTTCCAAGTGATACCATTCACCTTTAAACGTGCAAATGACTTGGGTGCAGGTTACCTAAAGGATCATCTCCTCCCACATATATTTACCCAAACCTTGATGGCCTCTTCTAGATAACACGGCAGACTGAGTAACCCCTGCTGAGTTTGCCTTTTTGGTGGTAGCAGATTGATAGTGGAAAAACTGCCCCAGAGAAGCTCACGAGGTACATATGTCAGGTGGCTTCCAGAAGTCTTGGACTACAACTCCCATTGACACTGAATATCAACATGCTGGCTCACACTGATGTGAGCTATATTCCAAAAATTATTTTGAGTGGCAAGACTATTGTGAAAAGGGAGCAAGAAGAAACTGGAGCACTGAGTGGGCTTAGACAATGTTTCCAAAGTGTCTTGAGTATGAATCTTTACTAGAAGTCAAAGTTTGTTGTTCACTCCTAAGAGTGAAATCTTAGAGTCCAGGTTTTAAAATGGAAAGGATAGAAGGAAGTAGATTTGCTTGTTTGTAAAGAGGCCTTGAGAATAGTTCTGTCTTCTGTTTTCATCTTCTCCTCACACCACTGGGATGTGCAAAGACAAGATCATGTTAAGCTTGTGATAGAATCAAGATTCTAATTATTTCTCAGTGCGGAAGCCTGTCGTAATTCACTACGCATTTGAGCAAATATTTACTCAGCTCTAGTTTTGGAGCACAGATAAATGCATAAACACATTTGACATGTTTAAGTTTTCCCTTTCAAAGAGGAAGGAGGTTTTCTTGCAGAAGTGGCTGGAATGTGAGGCTGAGTGATGTCTCTCAGCTGGTGTTGAAAATCTGAGGAAATATGGGGGCTGGTGCACTGAGTATAAGGACATTTTATTGAGGGATGGCTATGAGAGGCAGCATGGCCTAGTGGTGTGAGTGTTGGACTATGACTGGGAGACCAGGGTTTGATTCCCAGCTTGGACATGAAACCCATCAGGTGACCTTGGGCAAGTCACACGTTCTCAGCATCAGGGGAAGTCAATGGCAAACCTCCTCTGAACAAATCTTGTCAAGAAAAACCCATGATAGGTTTGTCTTAGGGTCTCCATAAGTCCTTTATTGTCATAGTCCTCCCTTTGTTGTTTTTGTATGCCTTCAAGTCATTTCCAACTTACTGCAACTCTAAGGCAAACCTATCGCAGGGGTTTGTTGGCAAGATTTGTTGAGGGGGGTTTGCCTTTGCCTTCCTCTGAAGCTGAGAGAATGTAACTTGCCCATGGCCACCCAGTGGGTTTCCATGGCCAAGCAGGAATTTGAACCCCTGGTCCCCAGAGTTGTAACCAACACTGAAACCACCACACTGTTATTTGGAGGATTATGAGTCCCTATCTAACCTTTTCTTCAAAGCATCCTTGCATGCATGAACAAGAAAGCAGTCATGTTTCTCTTTGCCCACAAGACAGTGAGATACATTTTGTTGGCCTGGAGAGAAATTTTGCCTTTGCCAGAAGGATTTTTGTGCAAACTGCATAGCTGAACTACAGGAGCTGCTGCCTTTTAAAAAGCTGCATGGACTCTTAAAATTTAGAATGGCTGTATGCATCTTTTGATTCATTGCCCAGTCTCTGTGTGCTTGTTGTGTGTGTGTGTGTGTGTTTTGCTTCACAAATGGGGAAAGACTGTCATTTTGTGTACAGATGTTTTTGCACAAAATTATGGAAAGCTCAGCAAACATGTGTTTATGCCTCATTTGTGCACTAGAGATAAGAACTCTCATAAGGATTGACAGATTATTGACAGGCTTTCTCAATGGGTCATGTCCGCTCATTTTTCTGTTGGAAAAAAGCCATTTGGCAAGACTTCCTCTCATACATATTTCCTAATCCAGATAGCTGAGTCATCTGTGGTCAAACATCACCAGGATGAAACAAGTGGTGAAAAATTGTGGCCCTCCAGGTGTTGACAGCATCTCATGGCTGTCTAAGCCAACATGGCCAATGGCGAGGAATTATGAGAATTGCACTCTAGAAGCTCCTGGAGAGCCACAGTTTCCCTCCTCTGGTCTAGATCTTCTTCCATTCTAGCTTCTGGTTAGAGTCAGTATTAAAAGTTCTGGTTGCAGATCTTGGAAAGGTTACTTTTCTGGGTTACCATTCCCATAATCCCATGCTAATTGGAGGATTCTGTAAATTGCAGTAAAAAAGGTATCTTTCCAAGCTCTGTAGAACTACATCAGTGGGCAGCATTTTTTAATGGTGAAAGTCCACCTCCCAACTCAGGAGCTTATCACTCAGCATCTGAAATCAGCTTCAGCCTCCTGGGCTGGAGCCGGGGATTATCGCACACTAAATCACCACCGAATTGCCGGCCACCATCAGTCCGGGTCCCAGCTGCACTCTGCCAGCACTTTTTAGAAGTTGGAAAGCTTTCTGGCTTGTAAATAATGCTGGCGAAATGTGGCTTGGACTCGGCTGGAACCCGGCCTGATGGTGGCCAGCAGTTCGGTGGTGATTTAGTGTGTGATAATCCTCACTTGCATCCTGCATCCTTGCTGGAGGATAGAGCTGGTTTAAAATGCTGAGTGATAAACTCCCCAGTTTCTATGCTGATATGATTGAGGGGGTCCCTCCCTCTCTTTTCTAGGGATAATGGGGGTTGTTGTGTTTTGATAACACTAGATTGGGAGAGGTGTCCTATAGCCTGGAAACAAATTGGAGGCCGTGATGATTTCAGATGTAGTTATTTTAGGAGAGCTGCTCATATAAGCAAGCCTTGGATAAAGCATGCAGTGTCTCACTTTACATTTTCATCAGCTGTAGAAATCTTTAAGAACTGGTTTCCTGAGCTTTTCTCTCCCTCTTCTCTCTCTCTCTCTCTCACTCACACACTCACACACACACACACACACATCATGTATTGAGATCTACACCGAATTAAAGCTGTTTTAAAATAAAATGAAGAGAGTGGTTTCAGCATGCTGTCTGTGGCTAAGAACAATTCATTAATTCAGAAGCAAGTGTTCTTCACTCCTGTGAGAATCTAACGCTTTCTCGAAAAGGAAAAACATTTCACATTTACTTCAAGTGCTGGAATGATTCATGTTAAGATGAAGCCAAGCACAACCCCCTTAGCAACTACTTCACTTACACATTTAGTACATAGAGCATGTTCAGGTAGGATTGATGGCTTGTGGTTGACAGGATTTAACCATTTTCATCCAGGCAAATAAAATAGGTAAATCCAGGTGTTGAGCAGCCAGAACAGAATCTTAATATACTTCTAATTTTGGTTTTCAGCCTCCTATCCAGAAAATATTAGTGAGAGCCCTGCTGTAAATACAAAGATTTGGAACTGCAGTGTAGGACTGCAATCAGTCTCCTAAAATACCTATATATTTCTTCCTGTTTATCTATCTTCATCTCTCTCTCTCTCTCTCTCTCAAGCACATTCTCACTTCATGTGACTCAGAATGTCAATTATTGTGTGTGTGTCTATGCCTTCAAATCACCCATTGACTTATCATGACCCAGAAATTTTATAGAGTTTTATTAGTCAAGGAATACTTAGAGCTGGTTAGCCTTCCTCTGAAATTTAGCCCACAGAGACTAGTATTCCTTGGTGGTCAGAGAATTAGAGATGGCTAGGACTGAACACAAGGTGTTGTTCTGTGTCCTCAAGTCCACTTTTGAGGTGACCTTAACACGTGGTTTTCTTGGTCAGATTTGCTCAGAGGGGGTTTGCCATTGTGTTACTCTAAGGCTGAGAGAGTATGACCTGCTTAGGGCCAGCAACTGAGTTTCCATGGCTGAATGAAGATTGTTGCTTGTTGTTGTGTGCCTTCAAGTCATTTCTGATTTATGGTGACCCTATCACAAGGATATCTTGGCAAGATTTGTTCAGAGGAGGTTTACCACTGCTTTCCCCTGAAGCTGAGAGTGTGAGACTTGCCCAAGGTCAGTGGGTTTCATGGCTGAGCGGGGAATCGAACCCTGATTGCCAGTGTCATAATCCAAGACTCAAACCGCTATGCCACTGGTTTCTCAGAATTGTAGTCCAGCGCTCAAACCACTAGACCATGTTTGCACAGAACTGCAAAGCAGAGCTTGGAAAAGTGATTTTGGGGGGTTACACTACCCAGCATTCCCTAACCAGCACAGCCACCAGAGAGCTTGAAGGAGTTATGATTTCTGATCTGGATCCCTGATTTCTAAAATTGTTGTCTGGTAGTTGTTAGGCATTGGTGGCTTATGCTCAACTTATGATTAACCAAGGCTGCATGTGCACTGCAGAAATAATGCAGTTTGATGACACTTTAATTGTCATGGCTCAATGCTATGAGAGTCTGGGATTTGTAGTTTGGTGGGGCACTAGAACTCTCTGAGAGAGAAGGCTAAATATCTCACAAAACTACAAACACCAGAATTCCATAGCATTGAGCCATGACAGTTAAAATGGTGTCAAACTACATTATTTCTGCAGTGCAGAGTGGCTCTAAGGCCCCATTCAGACTCACCTATATGCTCTGGATGGAACTGGGCAGAATCGTGTGTGTCCCCCTCCCGAATCCCTCCAGAAGCAAGTGCCCACTAATAATTTACCTCAATCAGGGTAATTAAACCCTGAATGCCCTTGCAGCTTCGTGTGAGAGTTCACATTGTGGAACTGTTAAAATGAAAGCGCCTTGTGCTGTCAATCAATTAGTTTTGCTTTCATCAAGGTGACATTTCCGCAGCCATTGTGCAATCGGAAGTCTGCGTTCCCCCTCCTTTAAAAAAACAACACATGCTGGAGGTGTGTGCATCATTTGTCAAATTTAAAAAACCGTCTCAGTGTGTGTGTGTGTGTGTTGTGTTTATTTGGGTCACTACAGATTATGGATCTTCCCCTGCCTCCGTTTTTCAACCCCAAAACCCCACTTCAATCTAATGCCATTTCTGCATCCTCCACCTTGCCACTCCAGAATGTCTCATACACACAATAATAATAATAATAATAATAATAATAATAATAATAATTTCCTCACCTTGGAATACCATCTCTGCATTTTTTGCTTTCCCTTAGCCACTCCAGATTTCCTTACAAGACAGTCAGCAAAAGCATCCTGTATCAATTTGCCAAACTGAACGAGAAACAGTTTGAACATTCACCTTGTAGCATCACATATAAAAAATAATTTAGAAAAAAAAAAACTATTGCAAAGTGCCGTGCTGGGGAACAAGGAAGAAAGAAGAAAGTAGCACAAGCAGACACACATTCTATCTCATATGTAACCTACCTGTAGTAAACAGCATGTGCATAGTCAGTCCAAAAAAATAAAAAATGAAAAATAAAAAAGAGAGGGAGAACAGCTGGCCTGTGTGAGGTGAGGGAAGCTGTTCGTTCCTAATTCCCTCCCCGAACTTACCCTCGTCCTGCTCCTTCCTTCTCCTCCGCCCTGCTCCGTCACCCCAAGTGCCCTTCATGGCCCCTTCTTTCTCCCGAATCTTCATCCTCCTCCTTCTCCTCCTCCTCCTTCTCCATCTCTTGGCATCCTTCCTCAAGGCTCCCTCTTTCTCTTCCTGCTGCTGCCTGTTACCCCGATTCTCTTGGCATGGCACCCTTTTTCCAGTCCCAGCCCTCTGCCCTAAATCCCTCCCCTGAACTTGCCCCAATCATGATCGGGGGCCAAGTTCATATTCGCCGGACCCGTTTTTCCCAAAAGATACAGCTTTTACTCCACTTTCAAAAGCCCCACGCTAAGGGGCATCTGCCCCTCAACTGGTGTGCAAGCCTCAGATTTGCTTGTCGGAGTTTGGGCTCGAATATGAACTTCCTGTGGTTAACCTGGGTTCTGATCTGGGGAAAGAGTAAAAGTAGTCGAATGGCCCCCTCAGATACCTAAATCTTTTCCACCCCATACTGCTGTCCCAAAACCAAGTCTCACATATCTGTACTCATGGCTCTGTTTCTTGGTTTTCTGAATGCAAGGCCTTCATGCTTTACCACTACTGAATCATCTTTGGGTCTGTTCAGCGTTCCAGCCTGTCAAGATCATTTTGAATCTTGATTTTGCTCATAGTGGGTTAGCTGCCCTTCCCAGCATTCTGTCATCTGCAAATTGTGATAAGCACCCCCCCTACTCTTTATCCAAGTCATTTATAAAAAGTCAAACAGCACAGAGCCTAGGAACAGAGCCCTGTGGCACTATGACTGTATGGAAATAGTTTTGTTGGAAGTTAAAAGCTGCAGCTTAGAGGCAATTGTGTGGTGAGAGTTTTCTAGTTGTCTTGCATATTTACAGGTAATGGTTGGCGACTCAGCCTTGAGAGATTACTTTATTTGTTTAAAGTAGAAACCTGAGGTCTACCAACAGAATCATGGTGCAAAAGGCATGCACCTAGAATAAAAAATTCTGAATGCAGTTATTTGTGGAGGTGCCATAAATGAATGTAGTTCATAGCCTTCCTTCCTCCTAAACATACACTGCAGGTTGCTCAGCGATTTCAAACTTCACCAGGATACTTTAGAGCACAGAAAAAACTATTCTATTGCAGTACGTTAAATAATTGAGAGGAGGACATCTTTACTGATCCACAACAAATCACTGAGATTTGCTCTATCTTCTGCCCATGCTGCTATAAGTAATATGCTGTTGGCCTGAATTCTATATGACGTGTGCATTCAGAATGACAGTTTCACCTTTTATTGAGGAGATTGATACTTTCTGATCACTAGTTGATACCATCGTAGAATCCAACTTTGAAGCCAGAGGCACTTAGTTACATCTGGGAGCAACCAAATGCAGCAGAAAGGAACTAGCAACAATAGACCACAACTTTATTGGTTACAGCTTGCTCCTACTTTAATCCGGGGGATCCCCTCTTCACCCATTCCAGTTAATGACATGATTGACGGCTCAGCAAAAAGATTGTTATGTTGTATTTGTGGGGAAACTGGTGCATCAAAACGACAGGAGTGAAGAGCTAGGACGCAGAGAGAGGTAACCTTGGAGCAATTATATTATTGGAAGAGCATTGTGTGAGAGGCCAATGTCACAACGTATTGCGTTGACAGTAGCAGTACAGGATGGAGAAATCTCTATAGGAGCTGACGCAGAAATATCCCCCTGTATTATATGTTCTTAGTTGCCAGACTGAAAACTGGAGAAGGTTCTTGTACCACTATTGGTTATGTAGAAGAGGGGAATTTTGGCAAGTGTGTGCTTGTTACCTGGCTGCATGGCAAGCAACACCTGCGATTGCTCTCTTCTACACAACTATTAAAGGTAAGGCCTTCTACAGGTTGCTGTGGCAAGCCTGTGAAACTGGTTAGCTAGATTTTACCAGATTCTGGGCCCATTCACCCAGATTCTCCCTGTGCCTATTTGCATGGCCAGCAAGCAAGACGTAGTTGGGGTGCTCTCCCAACATGTTGGAATCATGTTTGTGACATCACAAGGGACCATCTCCTTGACTCAGTTTTTGGCTCTGAAATTTCAAATTTGAGATGTTTGCAGAACTGGAACTTGGTTTATTATGACATGCAAAACGACATGGGCTGTCTCGCTTTTTAAAAGCAATCTGGTAACAAAGAATAAAAGACTCCAGAGGACATGACCGTAAGGTCATAGGAGGAGCTACAGCACTTACAGTTATAACCGCATTATTCTACATTGTAGATGCAACTTAAATTGAGCCCCACTGTGCTGGCTATTGCTCCATCCTATGGATCCTGGGATTTGCAGTTTTACAATCTCTTAGCTTTCTCTCTAAATAGTGCTGGTGTTTCACAAACTACAAATCCCAAGATTCTGTCGGATGCCATAAAGTGGTGTCAAACTGCATTATTTCTACAGATGCATCCTCAGGGTAACCACTCATCAGACACTGAATGTGAGTGTAGAAGTCTAACATTTATGTATTTGTTTGATTTATATCCTGCTTTTTCTGGCTGAGTGAAGTACATGGCTCTCCTCTTTCCCACTCTAACCACCAACAACCCTATGAGGTAGGCCACCCTGGGAGAGAACACTTGGTCCATAATTACCCTGGAGGTTCCATGACAGAATGGGGACTAATAAACTGGATCTTCCAAGTTCTGGCCCAACATTCTAAACAATCCAGCCTGGTGAAGCAGTTTTGGGATTGGTAAACCTTGAATCTGCTACGACTAGTTTTTTTCCCCAAATCCAAATAACATGCCTTCTTTTGTTTTGTCTCACATGTATTTCCAGCAACAAGTGTGACTTTCACACAATATAAAGGTGTTTTCTTTTCTTTTCTGCCCTGGGAGTTAGCAATACAGACAAGGGTGTATTTTCCATGTCTATTTCCATTGTTCCATTCCCTCTGTTTCTCCTGGCAGTCTGATAACTTCCATTGATGTTGCATGGGCCAGGACGGGAAGAAGTTGAATCCACCACCTGAAGCAGCGAATAAGCAGACCCAAACCAGTGTACAGATGAGCCTCCCCTACATGAAATGCTCGGGACCAGAGGTGCTTTGGATTTCGGGATTTTTGGATTTTGAAATACTTGTAATTTACATATTGTACCTAATGAGAAATCTTGTGAAATGGGACCCAAGTCTAAACACAAAATTCATTTATGTTTCATATATACCTTATACACATAGCCTGAAGGTAATTTTTACAACAATGTTTTAAAATAATTTCTTCATGAAACGCAGTGGTTGTGTACATTGAATTACAACAAAGCAAAGGGTCACTATCTCAGCCACTCTGAAAAAGAGTTTGGGTTTTTGGAATAGTTTGGATCTCGAAATTCCAGAGAAGGGGAGACTCATGTATTTGTGTTATGACAGAACTGGTACCAGTAACAATCATTATGAGAAGTCGAAGGCTTTCATGACTGGCATCATGGTTTTTTGTGTGGTTTTTCGGGCGCTACGTGGCCATGCCTTCTAGAAAGTTCTTCCTGACGTTTCTTTTTTTTTTCCAATAATCTTTCATATTGTCGAACAAAAGTGAAAAACAACAATGTTATTTTCTTACATAGTTTTTTTTCCCATCCACAGCCATGAAAACACAAAAAAACCTATTGTCCTTCAATCCTCCTCTGGCAAACCGCTAATCGAAATCACTTCCCTGTAAATAACCTAAAAATCACTCAAAGACATCTTATTTTGAATTTATAATTCAATATCGTGTCCTTTTCTTTTAAATATTCTACTTCAAACCATTCGTTATTTTCATTCCTAATTACCCTCCCCCTAAAACAACATCATTAACTTAAATTCATACAATCATTTCTTCTCTAATTTCCCATTATTGCAGGTATTTTTTTACTTGGGTTCCAATCATCTTCCACTCGCTTGCGATTTATTTTGAATTTAGCTGTTAAACAGCCCCATATCTTTAATCTCCATAGACTTATCAGCCAATCCCCAGTTTGGGACATGTCGACTTCCAGTCTGGCATAGAGATTCTAGCTCCGTAATTAAATACACAATACTCTCCAATGACGTTTTTCATATGTAGGGTCCTTTATCTTGTCATGTCAAAGAGTATAATTCCGGCATAAAGTATTTCAATGTTCAACATAAGCTTAATTACTTTGTGAATCTCCTGCCAAGAAAGATTGATTTTGGAACATGTCCACCATAAATGTATGTAGGGCCTCTTTCCTTGTGACACTTCCAACATTCATTATTCATTAAATTATACATTTTTGCAATCCTTACCGGTGTATAATACCATCTATTTTTAACTTTTATATACTTTTCTATTAAATCTTGGAAACAGTAAATGTGTAGATTTTTTCCATGACGCTTCCCATTGTTCCATAGGTTATATTTTCGTCCAAATTCTTCGCCCATTGTACCATATAAATTCGAAACTGTCTCCTCTTCCATTCTCTATTATGGAATAGTTTTATATAGTTGGCAACTTTGCCTTATCACTTGCCCAAATTATTTTATCTAGCTCATGTTCCCCTTTTCGAACCTTCTTTATTTAAATCTTCTTTTACCTTGTTTAATTTGTAAAAAGCCAACCAACCTATATTTTTTCCCTTCTAATTAATTCTTCTTTCGTTTCCATGTCCAACCCGTAGTTATCTTTTTAGTATATCCTTATATCTAATCCCTCTATATCTCCTTCCATCACCAAAAAAGGCTTCCTGTGTTGAACCATAGAGGAATCCCAAACAAAATTTATTTCTTAGCTTCCCCATACACAAAATAATGCTTCCTAACTGTAGATTCAAAAATCTTTGTTCACTGTGTGTTTTCTATACCATGCATAGGCATGCATCCAAATCTGTTGTTTATTGCATCAATTTAATAATTTCTTATTTTTTAAGTTATCCATTCTTGGATCCAATCATAGCACACGCCTTGTAGTAAAGACTCATCATCCGGTAAGGCACATCCTCCGCCTCCTTTGGTTTTTTCAATATATTTTTTGAATCTGGCTTTCTTTCCTCTCAAACAAAATTAATAATAGTTTCTCCAATCTTTGAACATTTTATCTCCATTTGTTATTATGGGTAATTTAAAACAAAAACATTAATCTCGGGAATAGCCATTTTTAATTGTGGCAATTCTGCCTAATATGGATGGTTCATTTTATCCAAGCTATTAAGTCCTTTTTATTTGTTGCCAAACTGGCACAATAGTTATTTTGAACAAATTTTTATTTTATCTGATATCCATATCCCCAAGTCTTATTTTTTTTCCAACTTGCCAGTCCATTTGGCTTCTAATTCCTTTACTTCCTTTCGCTCATGTTTTTTATTATCATTTAAGGTTCTTATTTTATTTATTTTACCCTGATACTGTCCAAAATCATTCAGTTCTCCAAGCAGAAATTCTCTATTCTTTATAGGGTCTTCCACTATAACAACACGTCATCTGCATAAGCTTTCAGCTTCGCTCACAACCTTGATTTTTAAACCTCTTAACTTAGTGTTGTTTTCTATAGGTCTGCTATACTTCTAACACAATAATAAAAACAAGGTGACAGGGCACCCCTGACGCGTTCCTTTTAAATTGGTATATTCTTAGTCTTTTCTCCATTTATCACTAATTGTATAACTTGTTGTGATAAATTTGAACCATATTTCCTAAAAAAATCTCCAATATCCATTCTGTGTAAACCTCCAACATAAATTGCCATTTTACCGATCAAATGCCTTTCAGCGTCAAGGAACACTAAAGCTAATTTTTTCCCAAGTGGGTAGAATAGTACTCCAAAACTTTTAATATTTCCTTATTAGTTCTAATATACCTACCGGGGAAGAAACCCGTTTTGTCCTCATGGATAATTCTGGACATAATTTTCTTTAGCCTGTTAGCCAGGATCCATGTTATAACATTCTTACTCCAGTCCTAATTTTTGCCATTTTTACCATCCCTTACCCTCTTTGGGAATTAAAACCACTCTGCTTGGTCCACGAAATTGGTTACCATTGTAATTTTATTATTGAATGTGTTACATAATATATTACATAGTTCCGTTTTAAAGGTCGTAGAAAATTGCGTTTATCCCATCGGGACCAGTGATTTACCCAGTTTCTGTTTATCATTGCTTCCGAAATTTCAACCTCCGTGAAGGCAATTAATGTTTCTTTATCCTCGTGGATTTTTCCCCATATTTTCTTATAAGATATTTCTAATTTGTGATAATGTACGTTTTTATCAGTATTTTCCTTAAACAAATTTGATAAAATCTGAAATGCTTTTTTTATTCCTTTTGATTAGTAATCTCCTTCCCTTTATGCTGAAGATGCCAGCATCTGTGGCTGGCATCTTCAGAAGATGCTGGCGAAACGTCAGGAAGAACTCTCTAGACATGGCCACAAGCCTGAAAAACCCACAAAACAACAACCTTATGAGGTCTGCACTCAGGACTAGACTGAGATTAATGGGACTACTGCCATCTGGAGAGTCACTGCATATCTATGTAAGTGAATTTGGCATTCACAGGATTACCTAGCTCTGTGACAGCAGAGATGAAAAGTTGCCTCCTACCTTGTGGAAGTTCCCTAATTGGAAATGATGCTCCTATTTATGTGCCTTTTAACTGAATGTGGTCTAGTGTATCAGGCTTTGCACAGAGGTGGTGTCTAGTGCTATGTATAATTGATGTTGACCGTCCTATTGACAACTAAAATCAGAAGAAAAAAAAAAAATGCCTCTTAACCAGAAGAGAACTGCAGTTCGGGAAGTCAAGGAGTCTTTTCATGTATTTTTAACATTATCTCTGCTGTCCCTGTTGTAGCTCCCACCTTAACTATTTTCCTTGACCTACCTTTAAACAAGCTCGCTGCCTTGAGCCTGCACAGATTATTTTTGCCATAGGTAATTTAAATTAATAGCGGCTATGAATCATGTGTTTAATCATTCTTCATCAGCGTCCTCTGAGCTATTTGTAGCATATCTTTGCAAAATTATAAAACCGTGGTGAACTTCTAACCTATTGAAAGTTTGTCTCTAACTCACTAGGTCTGAGGTCGCAGAGCCCCTTCTGAGGTTACCGGCCCAAGATAACACTGGTGAATCTTAATCCCTAAAGTCAAAAATTGAAAACTAAAGCTCGCGATTTTTCACTTTAAGTGAAAGCATGCCAGCTAGATATAGTGCGCCCTTTCATCAAAGCAGGGTGAAATAGGGATTCAGGTAGCCGATGTCAGAGTATCATGAAAGCAAGAGGGGTCACTGCACTGGATTTGGAGACCAATTTTCTGTCTGTGGTCGTATGGACTGCCAAAAAGCAGACAAGAGTCCTTCCCCACGAAGTGGCCAAAATAAGTTCTTGGTTCTGAAAAATTGATACACCCTTAAATGTTACACAGTGAGGAGGATATGTGTGTTTGCAGCCATTTAAAGGTGAGTGCTTTCAGCAGTTCCCACCATTTTGGGCCTTAAAGGCTGTACTCTGCTCTCCTGTGCCTTAAAGGAAGCAAAGCGTTGATTGTTTAACCTCGGCATATGCTACAGTTGCTGTGTATTAAAGTGGCCCTGACTATATAAGGGGGTTTTCCTCCCAATATCCACACACACAGCCGGTGTCTGTGTTTGGAAAGGGCATCCATTGTTTTAGAACAAAATGATGTGAACAGGGCGTAAATAAAAGGAAGATGCGACTTTTTTCCGAACTATCTTAAAACAGACAAGTTAGAGATTAGATTTGTTTAGCAAAACGAGTAGGATGTTGTTTAATGAGCGGAGCCGGGGTCGTTTCTCTTAAATTTTTTTATTCCTGTAGCAAGATGTGAATTATATAAAATGTTTGCAAAGCATAGTATAGGTGTCTCCCTGAGCAGGGCCCTGGATAGCACAACGGGGGCGGAAAAGTCTCGTAAAAGGCAAACGGCAAAGCAAAAAAAAAAAAAAAACAAAAAAAGTGGGGGAGGCCAAAAACAGCATTCACTTAAATTTGCGAGATTTCGTGCAATTACGTGAATACCAAACACCAAATTGCAGTCAGAACTGGCTCCCCAGGTGCCAAAAAGAGAGGCCATTGTTGCCCGCGAAGGTGGAAATGTGGCAAGTCTAGCACGCAAGAACATGAAAACCACAGGGAATGGCGTTCGGATGACGGCCCAATGGCCCGAAAGGGCGGGGGAGGGGGGGAGCTAGCAGGCAGAAGGTCAACCCCAGGATGGCGGGAGCAGAGGGCCATGGGATGAGACGGCCAAGTCCCCTAGGTCGGAGAAACGCCTTGCCTCCCGCGCGCTTAGTGGCGGCCCCCCCGAGCTCGTGGCGGCAGCCGGCAGTCGGCGCGGCCGCTCCGGGCACACGCTCGCGGCCGCATCCGCGCCCGCAATAGAAGAGGACGATATGGGGAGGGATGGGAGTGCTGAACAGGAAGGCGTCGGATAACGACCGGGGTGAGGGTCAAAACTGAGATGATTAAGTTAAAAAAAAAACGGAGCAATGTGTTCCGGAAGCATGATAGGAAAAGCAACGAAAGAAGAGGCCGCTTTTGAAAAGCCATATCAGTTGCTGCCCACTGCAAAAAAGAGGACATACCAGCAGGCGCCGGGACCAGGTCAAGCATGCGGACCGGCGAAGGTCTACAGAAGCAATTGCACAACGGGGAAGAAAGGGCCGATTAAACGGCCCAGGTGCGTAAAAAAGGGTCGGCAACACACAGCTTGAAAAACCTGTGGATTGGATCCAAAGTGGGTAGGCTTCAGAACTGTAGAATCTACTTTGTGTTTCCCCTCATACATTTGAAAACTACAAATTGGAGTCTAGTGCAAAAAACCTGACTCCATCTCCTATACTGCTCTAATAATATATGCATTTATGTAAAATATATATTTGGGATGAGTGTAGAAGCTACAGAAATATATGTTGCTAAGATCTACTGTGGTTTTACTGAAACCTCAAGATCCACCAACTGGAACCTATGTATTTAGAATTAAAGGATTATGAACCTATGCAATTTATTCTAAGTACCGAACTGAATGTTGTGTTTAGACCTTTCATACAAAAATCTTCTTATGGTTGCCACAAATTTTTCCACACTTCAGTAATATAATTTAAAGCTGGGGATGGGAAAAAATGATTCTGTTGTTACTTTGAGGGTCTGAAATCCTTGGCAATCTACTACAAAATCACTGCATCTACCAATATCTACCCACAGACCTTCCACCCACCCATGGTATAGTTTAAATAATAATAATAATAATAATAATAATAATAATAATAATAATAATGTCAACTCCATGGGAAATTGCTCATATCAAAAACTTATTTAAAAATATTAAGGGGTTAGGTTTGATGTCGTACAACCGGCAATTCTATTTTTGTGCTCTTAAGTCAGTTTTGTCATACTGAATCCCAACTTCTTTATAACTTTGTTACAGATTTCCCTCTTCCCAACACTTAAGTTCAATCCTCATCTCCATCTTAAACAAGGATAGTCTGAATAAAGCCTTATTTGTTTTTGAGCTTGCTTTCAGTGCATTCATTTAATTCCAGTGACAAAAGTGAAATGTTTTTTTAGGCCACTGGTGCCATTAAGGTAGTAGCTACCAATTATACTACTAAGCAAGATTCACATGTTGCCTTCTTTCAGACAGTGTTGAACTGCAACTCCCCAGCAGCTGTAGTCAGCACAACCAATAGTAAGGAATGCTGGAAGTTGCAATCCAGCTGTATGTGGAGGAGTGCATGATCCTTATCTTGGTTTATAGCATTGTGGGTTCTATAAAAAAGAATAAACTTCAGCACTCTCAAGGGATAGCAGTTAGAAATGTTGTTGCTGTGTCCCTTCAAGCCATTTCCAACTTATAGTGACCTTAAGGCAAACCGATCATGGGGTTTTCTTGGCAAAATTTGTTCAAAAGGGATTTGCCTTTGCCTTCCTCTGAGGTTGTCTGTGGATAATTTCTGCATCTGCACTGCAGCAATAATCCAGTTTAATACCACTTTAGCTGCTATTACAGTATGCTATAGAATTCTGGGAATTGTAGTTTTGTGAGACATTTAGCCATCTCTGTCAGAGTGCTCTGGTGCCACAACAAACTACACATTCCAGGATTCCATAGCATTGAGACATGGCATTAAAGTGGTATCAAACTGCATTAATTCTGCAGTGCAAATGCAGCCTTAGCTAGTATCTAGCCACAGTCCTTAGGAAATCTTTTAAAATCCTGTTGAAAAGTTGCTTACTTCACTCCCCTGCTAATGAATGATAGTGGGCATAATTTATTTCCCCCCTTTACTTTAAATCTTCTACCAATTAAAAAAACCTGTGTAAAAGCAAACAGCTCTTTGAATGGCTAACAATATAATTCAATACTGTTACAAGAAAATATAACTATGAAATCCAGTTATACCTGCCTGACATTTCCATCACTATGATAATTTTAAAGTAATGAAATCATCTGGATTGCTGATATATTCAGCTGAACAGTGTGGCCCAGTTTTCATGGAATTGTGCAGAGCAGGATATGATTTGAACTGGGACTCACTAGGGGTGAACCTCTTGATGTGGTTGTATTATTGGAGTTTACACAGCAATGTCTCAGCAGGGAAGAGGGCTAGGGAGTAAGCGTGAGCAAATATAAGAACCTGCAAGCTCTATGCGGGCAAAACCCTTGATGTGCATTCCAGCATGGTGCGAACAGGGCCATGCCTTGGACACTGTGTGCAATGGCCCAGGTTAACATCTCGAGTGCAAACATCTAGTTTAGGAGAACCTTTGTATATATGTATAAACATGCACAGGCTTCCCCTATCCAGATAATCATACAGTATATGTGGATTCCAGGCAGTAGGACCAGTCAGAGCATGGGATGTTAGGTGCTGGGAGGGCCAGTAGTCACAGCTGCACTCACACATTGCTAAAACATGTGGACAGTTGCATCTTCATAGAGTTACGCATAAGCTTCATTTCATGTGGGAGTGAGGATGAGGTAACCTAAGATTGCGTGGCAAAGATGGTTTCTGAGCAGAGTGTAGAAAAATTACTTCTAGGACTGTTAAGTGCTAGAATCCCCCAGACAGCATGGTCACTTTACTGGTGTAAAGTAACATTTCCAGGCTCTGAGACAGGATGTGAATTCCTGCCTTCCCTGAAAGGTGCGCTAGCTGCATAATGAGTCATATGAAAGCATACAGCTGTTGCCCTGCTGGATTGCCTTAGCAATGTTAAGAAAAACCCACAACCCAAAACTAACTAAAGAAAAGAAACCTAAAGGAATGGCAAACTGCAGGATCTGTTTTGCTTACAGTGTCACAGAGTCACTCAGTTAAAAAAAAAGCAGTCTAACAAAATGTACAGGTTGAGTTTCTCTTATCTGAAATGCTTGAGACCAGAAGTGTTTCGGATTTTGGATTTTATTTTGGATTTTGGAATACCTATACAGTAGGTCTTTGGTATCCACTAGGGTTTGGTTCCAGGACACCCCCCCCCCCCAGGATACCAAAATCCGTGGATGCTCAATTCCCATGAAATACAATGGTGTAATAAAATGGTGTCCCTCAATATAAAATAGCAAAATTGAGCTTTGCTTCTTGGAATTTATATTTTTGGGACATTTTCAATCTGTGGATATGAAGGGTCAACTGTATTTGCATAATGAGATTTGTTGGGGATGAGACCTAATTCTAAACCTAAAATTCATTTATGTTTCTTATATACTTTATATGCATGCATAGCCTGACAGTAATTTTATACAATAGTTTAATAATTTGATTCATGGAACAAAGTCTGTGTACAATGAACCATCAGAAAACAAAGGTGTCACTGTCTCAGCCACCCATGAAAAATGATTTTGTTTTTGGAATATTTTAGATTTTGGAATTCTGGACAAGAGAGACTCGGTCTCAAGCTGTCTCATTCTTCCTTGGAGGCATTTTTTCTTAGAGCTTTATACCTCCAAATATACTCCATACTCATGATCGGCCCTCTGGCATTTTTGGAGCACAAGATTGTGCAAAACCTTTCTGATTTCTAGTCATTGCTTTTAAAAACAAAACCACAACTTTCATGCATACTGAAATCCTGAAACAAACTCAAAATAGCTGTCAACTGGAAGGTAAAACTTGCAATTCTTGTGCCTCTGGGTGCATGTGGTATCCTTGACTAAGGTCTAATTTGCACTGCAGAACTAATGCAGTTTGACACTACTTTAACTGCCAAGGCTCCTTGCTATGGGATCCTAGTATTTGTAGTTTGTTGCAGCACCAGAGGTCTCTGACAGAGAAGGCTAAAGATATCACAAAATTGCAAATTCCAGCATTTTATAGCATTGAGTCAAGGAAGTTAAAGTGGTATCAAACTGCATTAGTTCTGCAGTGCAGATTCAGCCTAAAATAAGGGGTATTACACTGTTCATACAGAGGCAAAGTAGCCAACCCTTTCTTAGTTTTCTGCTGTACAAATGATTCTGTCTCAAATTGGGGGGGATCCTAGGTTATGAAGCTATAATTTCGCTTTGTTGTCAGAAGAACAAAATTGACAATATCATGCTTACAAACCTTCTTGGCTTGAAATTGAAGCCTTCATAGAGAAGGAATAAGAAATTCATCTAGACTGAATAAATCAAGCTCTCTAAAGCCAAAGGACCTGTGGAGCAAAGCTAAGTATAAATGCAAGACACTCTTTCTGACAGCTGCAAGTAATAAACCAGTAAGTACCCTGGAGTGAGTGATTGACATCTGCAGGGATTGTCTGATATAATGCTGTCCCAGATACATATAAAGCTACTAAATCCCAGCTTTCAAGGTCATGGAAGGTCAAAATGTAAGTGGTCTCTCCTTACAAAGTCACCTCCTTGCCTAATGCTGAGGCAGTCCGGCCTGGTGTTTGCCTCTCCTTTGTGGCCTTCTATAATAGCCGCAAAGATGAAGTAGCAAGAAAAGGTGGAAACTGAAGCGAAGCAGAGGAGCCAGGGTGATAAAGACATTAGATTTCCGAAAAGAAATGTTTCTGAAAAAACAGAGCCAGGGATGAAAAGCAGGTGACACAAGAGATTAGGCAATGTAGTGGGACTGTGATACCAAATGAAACCTTAGGATCCAAGACAGTTCATAGTTAGAAATACAGTACAGTAAATGGAATCTTTGTGACATTGAAAGGAAAATGAATTCCTGTGAAACTTTAAGGGATTCCCTCCCTCTCCCTCCCCAGCGTGCTTTAAAAAAGGAAGTGTAACTGCTTAGGGGACAAAGCACAGCTCTGAGTTAAAATTCTAAAGATTTGTATTTGGCTCCTAACTGCGAAAAGGAAATTTCCATGATCTTAATCTTATACCTAGTATCATCCTATATAAGAGACTTTTAAAATGTTTTGACTTGCACATGATATTGACTGGGTGTGCCTGGATGGAGTGGCAGCTGGTAGCTTTAATGGAAATGGGGCAGCCCATCTGTTCCAAACTTAGTCCAAATTTTAAAGCAGCTATTCAAGGTGCTAAACCTATTTGTGAGGCAGGTTTCCATAGGTTGGACACTTCCTTTAAAGTTCAGCCAAAATCCCATGGAACCAAGACTTGATCACTCTGATGCTGTGATGTGAATTGCATCATCATCATGATAATCATCATCATCATCATTTTACACATGAGAAACCAAAGGGCCATCTGGTGGGACTGGATGAATCTCTGCATCCTGTCTTCAGGGGTTTTCACCTTGACAGGAAGACTTTTGCAGGATAAGGCAAGAGATAATGCAAGACATTAGGAAAATAACAAGAGCAATAAATTTCATACAGCAAAATATAAAGTTCTAGACATAGCAAAAATGAACCAATTAAGAATCAATATTTCTGCAAAAGATGGGGTTCCACTCTAGAAAAAGATAAAGTTTGAATCAATGGGTTTCACGATAGCTGCAGTGCACAACAGTTTTCATATGAATTAATGCTGTGGTTAGACAAGCCAGCACCACAGTGTCGTAACTTGCCTTGGTTCACTGGCCCTTTTCTAAAAATTAAGAGTTTCTGGTCCTTTGCACTATGCCTGGTGTTATGACAAGGCAATTGCATTATTAACAGGTGGGTGTGTGCGTGTGCACATCTTCGAGTTCATGGTGACCTCATTCATTTCATAGGGTTTTCTTAGGCAAGGAATACTCAGAGGTGGTCTGCCATTGCTCTATTGGTATTCCTTGGTGGTCTCCCATCTGTATACTGTACTAAAGACAAGGAACTGTCAAGCTAGGCTGGCTTCAGAGGGCACATTGTCTGAGCACTGTTGAAGGTCCCAAGTACAGTCAAGGCCCTAACCTTGCTACCATTTTCACTATGTACAGAGTATACAAAAATATTAGATAAGAGTCAAGAGAATTCTAAGAAGAGTTTGAATAGATTCTTCCTGGTTAGTGGGTCCTCCTGAAGGTGTTGTGCCAACAATGACTTCCCAATCATACTAGTTTCCAGATGCAAAATGTCACTGTTTGGGCAGCTGTGATACTGGAAGTCACATGGTGTCACAGTCTCTTCCTCTCCCTGGTCCCCTTCTCCCCCATTATTCCCAAGAACCCTGATTATGGGGGAGTCAGGGAGAGAGTGCGATGGCATTAGCAACCCTAAATGTGCAAGTACAAAGATGTGAAATATTGGCTGCTCTGAACCCAGTATGTTTTCATTTTTAAAAAATTGGTGCAATTGCTGCGAGAACAGGGCTTGTGTGGTAGTGTCCTAAAACATACATTTAGATTGCAAAAGGAATGAAATATCCTCATATTAAGTTGTAGCTGCACTATGATGTACCTATGTTGTAGAGGTGGGGGCGGGAGGGAAAGGAATGAATTGTAAGGTCTAGCTGTGTTCAAGCCCCCCCCCCAACCCTGGAGGCAGCACTGCTTGTAAGACTCCACATGGGAACACCTGTGGGGTTTGGAGCACTGAGCATTTTAGGTTCAAAAGGTTATTTTCAGCTCTCGCCAGAGGCTAAACTGCTAGACATGTAGGAGGTCATAAATGGAGGCTGTTGCCATCACTCTGTGACAGGTTGTATAAAGTTATTCTGAAGCAAGCAGCAAAAGTCAGAAATGTCTACATCATAATAGAGGTAACAATGGTGGGGGGATAACTTAAAATCTGCACAAAAGGGTTCTGAAACAGAATGAAGGCATAGCTTTAATGTCAGACCAGAGCAGAAAAACAGACTTTGGCTGCAGTGGCATGCACAGAAGGTTGGAATTGACTGGAATACGAAGTTAGACTGTCATGTGCAAATTAACCCAAGGGAAAATTGGCCTAATTTCAATAATTAAAAATTCTTTTGTTCTAAAATTATACGTGGTGCAGCAAAAATGTATAGTTTGTGTACCATCAGTACTTTTTGGGACTTTTATCACTTGATGCCCATTCTTGCAGCGATTGCGTTAAAGGAGGGAAGTGCATATGTACAGGATTGGGAGCATTCCCTAAGACATGTCCTTTCATTAATGTGACTGTGCTATTCTCTCTTTTATCCTTATCCTTAACCCTGCCTCCCCACCCTATGCTGTACCCAGCATGCCTTTCATTTGTGTGTGTGTGTGTGTGTGTGTGTTTCTTTTTAAAAATGCAACTCCAGAATTGTGCTAATGCAGGTTAACCAAAAACAAAAACAGAAACAAAAACAAAAAAGAAAAGAAAAATGAAAACAGACAAACAAACAAGCTTTGAGTTTGTTTATTGCTAAAAGTTAGAAGCCATCAAAATTCAATATGATTAAGGTAAAATACAAACAAATAAATTACAATAACAGTAATAAATTTAAAATAGAATAGCTAACAAGCAAGTGATTACACACACACACACACACCCCAATGCAAAAATATAAAATTATCTTTAATGTAAATTAAAAGCCCCCAGATCAGGTATCATGTATCTTCATCACCCCCATGTAGTTCTTATAAATGATTATGATGTCTAAATCTTAACCTACTTGCAGACAAGGCAAATTTTGCAACCACAGCATATGCATCGTTCCTCACCAGTAAGATAGAAATGGGTGTTCTGGAGTAGCAAAGGGGAAGGGAGATGAGGGAGAGGTGAAGACACTGACACCACTTGACTGCACCGTCCTGGAACTGCCACAGGAGTAACTTACTGCACTTGAGAACTAGCACTATACAAGTGTGATTGGGAGCTTACTGATGGGTTTCCCCGTAATGAGAAGGTATAGACTACCCATAATTGGAAGACAAGGCATTGATGAGAGGCAGACAGTGTCATGCAATAGATATTGCTAAAGGCACTATTATCAAACTTTTATGGCAGTTTAAGACTTGCATGTGATAGAGTCCTTAGAAAGGAATTGTCTGCTTCAACTAAATGTTGTCATGTAATGCAGGTGATACTCCTTTGTGGCATTTGATGTGTGGGTACATTGCAATGACCCTTTTGGATTTGATGTGTTGCAAGGTATTAATTTAGCATTATAAAAACCTTTGGCATTTGTAGATGGGCATGTTCTTTTAATTTATATTGCTGTGATGTGGAATTTAAGGGCCAACATAGTTGGATCCTGTGTGCTTTTACTATTGCAACAAATATGATATGCCAGGACTGGAAAGATTAACATTCATCATCTATTGTTCAATGATCAGAAGTTCTTCCTGCTTTAGTTATGCATGAGCATGTACTCTATAGATGTCGATGTCAAGAAAAATTATTTTTTGAAATATGGTCTGCTTATTTCAATGCACCTAGTCTTGTCCATACCCTATGTACTTTGCCTTCTGATTTTTTCTTCTGCTTTTTTACCCTCTCACATTCTTTTCTCCTTCTTTTCTTTGTGATTGGAGTTTTAAAAATCCAATAAAAATATTGCACTGTCATGAATTTCCTCCCCTCTATGCTGATGGTAAATAATCTACTTTACATGGAAATAAGCATCAGTTTTCCTGCAGAAAATGATAATATGGTTTTGAAGGAAATGCTTCAACAAGGCTTTGTCAGTTGTTGAACCTCATTTGTGGAATGCCTTCCCGTTGAAAGCCTAGCTGGGGTTGTCTTTCCTAAATTTTGATGCCAGGTTAAAACCTGTCCACCTGAGCACTTGACACCACTTGGCTTCATCCCCGTCTTTTGGGATTTCATTTTCCTTAATTGCTAAACTGTTGATCTTGGATATCACTCTGACTTTTTTTCACTGACTATCTAAGAAAGCATCAGATGGGAACAGATCCCTATCCTCCTTCTTATCCTAATACTCAAATACTACGGAAAGAACAGTCTCAATCCAGGGCTGAATCCACACCTGTAAAGTAATTTATATTTACCTTGATCCTGTTTGAACACATGGTATACCTTTAAATTAGAAGTGGAAAGCACTTTTTGATGCCTGAGGACTTTAAAGCGATTAAAAAAACCCTCTGCAATTTCTTGAAACAATCAGTTTTTAAAAATGTATGCCCTATGCTCCAAATTGGGATCAGGGTGAAATTAGAGGGTGGAGTGACTGAGGAGGTGGGACAGGTTGGTAGGATCTTACTTTGGCATCCAGCAAGTATGGAATCACATTTTTTTGTTGTTGATGTGCAGCTGCTTCACCAGCTGCAGTCCCAGGAAAGTCAATGAGAGGAAGAAGGAGGAGATGGAGAAGCAGAGTGGTAGGCTGGGAAACAAAAAAGAAGAGAAACAGTGGCATTTGCTATGGACCAATGGGTGAAATGGAGGGAGATGAGAAGGTGGGGGCACTGTCTGGTCTCCTTTCAGTCTTCTTTCCTCCAAGCATTGTAACATTCCATACGCCAGGCAGTGATCATATAATAATAATAATAATAACTTTATTACGGCCAATTGGCCAGCATGGCAGTGATCATATTGGAGCTTATTGCTCAGCATTTTAAACTGGGACACTTTCCAACTTTTAAAAAATGTTGGCAGAGTGTGGCCAGGACCCGGGCTGATGGTGGCTGACAATTCGGCAGTGATTAAGGCCTGTTACAGATTGCCAAAATAAAGCTGCTTCGGGTCTCTTTGGAGGTATGCTATTTAAATGACGCATGGGTCCTAAGAGTCCGGAGGTCGCGCCAAAGCCACACTCCATTCCTAAGCACCGGAGTGCAGCTTTGGTGCAGCTTCCGGATTCTTAGGGTGCATGCATCATTTAAACAGCATACCTCCAGCTTTATTTTGGTAGTCTGTAACAGGCCTAAGTCTGTGTGCCTCCATCCCGGGAAGCTGGAGCTGGTTTAACATGCTGAGTGATAAGCTCCATCCACCAATTCTCCAGGCAGGTACTGTGAGGCACAGGAAGGAAAAAAGATTGAGAATAGGTTCTGGAAGTTGGATAGCTCCTTCAGACCAGATTAAAACCCAGAACAGATTCACCACTCTATTAACATGGAAACCATTGCTAAACACTGGCCCAAAGTAATCTGAAATGAACCAACAGTTTTGTATTCACACTTAAGGGCATTGAAAGAGTCGATTTGCCAAAGAAGGAAACATTTTCCTTTTGGTTGTAGGTGGAGACTCCTTCACACAGTATAGGACCCAGGGGACATATGTTGCATTTCCCAATGGCAGACTTGTCTGTCCTGAATTTGAACATTTTCCCCAGTGAACTTGTAGTTTAGAAATCTCTAACAGAGAGGGAAAGAAAAAGATGTACATTCCAGCGCAAGGTAAATAACTGCTTCTTTCTTTTTTCTTTTTAAAATCTGTCTGCAAAGTTCCCTCTTTCCATGCTATGAATTCATTTTAATTTCAGCTTCTCCACACTTTTTAAAGCCCTGCATGCAAACCTGACAGTGAGGACTGGCTTTGCTCTTTTGACATAGTGGGGACATTTAGTAAATGCTGAGTGTTCTCGTTTTCTCTAACTGCTAGCCAGATGAATGCCACGGCTGAAAATATAACCAGTTTCCATAGCAATATTATAGATATTAAAAACTCCCCCCACAAATATTACCCGTCTTTGCTTTGATATCGATTTTGTGTAGTCCCTATCATTATGATAGCAAGGCAATAGAAGAGCGGGGTCCTTAGTGGGACCATTTCATCTAATAGCTGAATGCCAGATGAGTTGAATCCTATTTCCATAATCTTATTGCCTTGTTTGCTTCTTTTAGATGCAGGTGATTATTTGTATTTCGCTAGCCGGCAGCAGAGAGACAAGAGGGGCCGCATCAGATGGCAGGATTACTGAACCAAGAAGTACTTGCTTTAACAGGTCAGAAAGATTAATTGCTGTCCCCAGTGACTCCAGTTCACAGAAGGAGGAGGAGATGTTCCTCTAGGCCCCAGGCCACCTGCATCTGCTTCTGTTCCACTTTGACATTGTCTTGGTTTAAACTCTTGTCAGCTTTCTTTCTTGCCCTGCCTCTGAGACATTGGCACTTGTTAGAATAATTCAGAGCTGAGCTAAAGCACGCCAGTATCATCAAAAGTCAATCCACGACCCAAGGTCTGAATCTAGTAGGATTATACTGTAGGCATGAAAGTGTTTAAGAATGTATCCTTCTTCTTAGCATACAAGGAAACTGGAGTTTGGAATTATTATGGTCGCCAGAGAAGAGAAAGCTTCATTAAAGTTGTTGTATGCCTTCAAGTCATTTCCAATTTATGGCGGCCCTAAGGTGAACATGGGACTTTCCTGGCATGATTTGTTCAGAGGGGGTTTGCCATTGCCTTCCTCTGAAGCTGAGAGTGTGTGACTTGCCCAAAGATACCCAGTGTTTTTTCGTGAGTTTTTTGGGCTATGTGGCTGTGTTCTGGGTGCAGGCTGTCGCTTTTTGGCGGTCTGTAACCCGCCTTTATGTATAAATTAAGTAACTGTAGTCAGTGAAATGTGGGAACTTGACTGGGTAGGGTGGGGAGGGGGAGAGGAATTTATTAGTGTTTGTTTAGTGTTTTCTCATGTGTATTTTTCTTTCTTTTTTCTATTGTCTTTGTGTTTTTCTGTTTTTTTTCTGTAATAATTAAACTTCAGTAAATTTTAATTTAAAAAAAGGATTTGAATTAGGAGCTTATTGCATGAACTTTAAAACCAGCTCAAGCCTCCTGGGCTGCAGTCGGGATGTGGTATGGATGCGGGGATCATTGCATGCTTGTGGTGGAAATTCCTTGTTGAAATAAAAAAGCTATAGAAAGATGGAGTCACCTTTGTCAGCCAGAGAGATGGTTTTTGAAATAAAGGCTTGGAGTTTAGAAAAACTAGAGCAAAGGAATAATGAGTGTATCTTGACCTAAATGGAAGCTGGCACCAGTAAAAAAGACATAACATAAACTACTGAGATAAGGATACATAAGCAAGGTTAAAAGGAAGGCTAAAGGAGGGGGTAAGGAGTGATGATGCAGTTTTAATGTATGCATGTATTTCTGTTCTGATTGTAAGAATTCTGTATGATTAAATTGTAATTAGCCAATCAGGTGTATTGAAGAAGCTTCTTTGTCTTCAATAATATAAAAAGAGCCATTTTGTCTTGTTCGAGGCCTCAGCTTTTTGGAACTTGAATTCCACTGAGTTCATTGTTTTCTTTTGTCGACAATTGGAAATAAACTTATGGATTTTCAATTACTAGGTCCTCTTGCCAATTCTTTTGCTCTGTCAGTCCTAGATTTTTAAGTTTCCTGAAATTTCTGTTACATGCTAAATCACCGCCTAATCGCTGGTTGCCATCAACCCGGGTCCAACCTGGGTCCCAGCCACACTACACCAGCACTTTTTCAAAGTTGGAAGCTTTCCGGATTCTAAAAGGTGCTGGCAGAGCTTGCCTGGGACCCAGGCGATGGCGGCCAGCAATCAGGTGGCAATTTAGCATGCAATAATCTCCCGCTCCATCCTGTGCCCCGGTTGCAGCCTGGGAGGCTTGAAACACTTTTAAAGTTCATGCGATAAGCTCCTTTGACTAGGGTTGGCTTGAGAGGAGGGAGTCCGAGTTTAGTGAATGATAAGTGTCTGAGTCAGCTTAAGAGGCATGTGTGTGAGAAAATGTGTAGTATTTTAAATGTAAAAAAATAAATAAATCATTGGCTGTGTTTGGGTAACTTCTGTAAAGATTTTTTTCATACACCTTTGGCGTTTGGAAATGCTATCTGTCTAAAATATTAAGACATGGTCTTTGTGGTGGCAGCACTGCATAGAGGGGACAGGTATCTACTGAAAACAGAAGTTATATAAATCCTCATAGGTACTTTGAAGGCATTTAGATGGTCCCAAAGGTTGATGGGGATCAGGGAAGAGTTCACTCTTGGTAACTGCAGAGAACACCGTGGAGGTTTTCACAGCTCCTATGTTAAAGAGTGGAAGCCCCACATTGGTTATAGCCTGAGAGGAATCCTCCTGGTTATTATTATTACTATTATTATTATGCTTTGTTTATATAGCGCTGTAGATTTACACAGCACTGTACATGGTTGCACTGGTGGGATTGCCACATATAACATGTCAAGATCCTTTTGAAACACAGCCCAGAATGTTTGGTACATGTTTAACTTAACTTGAAATCAGTAAGCAATTATATTTTTGAGCAAATTATTTTCTTCAACACAACTAACTTTTTTGGGCCTTATGTTCACTTTCTGACTTTTTCTCTTTATCCATATGTTAAGATTTTTTTTTTTAAAAAATAAAGTGGGCAGAAGAATCAGGTGAAGGTGTTTGTTATTCTCAATCCCATCTGCTGCCATTTTGAGCTGGAGAAACTCACATGAAAGACAGTTGATCAGAAGTTGGAAGTTCTTTTAGTGATCAACAGCCCTAGTGTTACTGTACTTTGGTTTCAATGTTCAATAGGGATGTAAATCTGTGGTGTTTTCATCCTCACATGTGCAATTGAATAATTTCCATAGTTTTCTCCACAGTAAGAAAAATACAAAAGTTTCTGTGCAGTTTTCACTCAGTATTCAGGCATACCTAATTTTATGCAGAAATGCAGAAACGTGTGGGTTTTTTTTGGTGCAATATGGTAGGTTTGGATATGAGAAACAGGTTTGTTTTTTTTACAGAATCCTCACTGTTTCCAGAAACACAATATTTGTGTTTCTAGTGGCTTTTTTGTGTTAAAAATATGATTTTGTCCTATGAAAAGCATGTTTTGGGAAACTAGCTTTTTGCACACGAAAAGGAGGTTTTGCACACACACCCTCTCTGCAATTTTGTGCATAAAACAATGGTTCCAGAAATGTACAATGTGTAAAAATCATGAGTATTTTTGTTCAAAACTCACAATGTTTGTGCAAATAATAAGAATAATAAGAATAATGCCATATGCATTTCTGCTCAGAATAATTTCCCAAAACACTTTGCAATGTTTGCGTACCGGGCAAAAACTGTACAGAATTCTTCTCTCTTGTGTTGTTCTTGTTAACTGGGTTTCCGGAGTGTCATAAAACTCAGTTTTTGGCAAGGACATGAGTAAAAGTGGATATTCTTTCCATCCCTAAGTGGGAGTCAAGCACAACTGCTGTGTCCAAAGGATCTGAGTCCAAAGTAAAGGTCTCAGCAGGAAGGTTCCAGGTTTGTCTTCCAGAATTCATATGAACTGGCCCCACTGGGGGGAAAGCCAATGGTTTTGAAAGCTATATTCCCTCTTTGTTGTGTATGACATGACCAACGAGTAGATGGATAGCTTGGTGGCAGAAGTACGACTCAATAGAAGTAAATGGTGGCTCCATACCCTTGCCAAAATGGATGCTATTGTGGCAATACTGATTTAATTGTCAAAACTGAAGTTGTTTTTGTTGCAGAAGAAAGACAGAGAAGAAGGGACAGAGAATTACCCTTCCAGAACTGTATCATTTTCTGATGTGAATGTTGGCTTATTCTTACTGGCTTGCTTACTTGAGAAATGTCATATTGTTGGTAGGGGTGTTTTTTTTGGACACTGGTGAAAGAGACTAGTAGACAGATGGTTGTTCTACAGACAGATTATATTACATAGGCGGCGATACTTACCCCCTAATATCTGGCATTTTGGAAATAAGTATACAGTGATTGAGACTTAAAAAACAACAACACAAAACCCAGTGCTTGAACCATTTACTGTTCCTCATCACAGTTACGGTTTCTATACCGGGAGCTTTCCTTTGGCCAGCCAAAAGACCATTTATATGGCTGAAAAATTGCTGTGTCTCTTTTTCCATTCACAAGGTCTTTCTCTGATCTTGGAAAAAGTGTGTAGAAGTATTTATAGCATGGGCTGATCTTTATTTCTAGGAGCACGCCCTCTACTTAGACAAACAGAATGTGGCTCCCTTCCTCCATGCTATAAAACTAGAAATATTGTTAATCTGAACACACCAGTGATGAAACAGCTTAGAAGAATGTTCTTGGGTTTGTAGAAGCGCTCTTAGGACACAAAAGGTTACCAATAAATAATGTTAAGTGTGACAGAAAAGAAATCTTGTTGTTCTGAGAATAAATTCTAGCTCATCTCCGGGCAGCTGCAATTGTTAACACTATTCTATATTATTTTTTGATGTCTTTCTTTTTCTATCAGTTTTTTTTGTCATTATTATTTAGAAGTCTTATAAAATTCCACAGGGGGAAAAGGCAAAAACAAACGATAATAATAATAAAATAATAAAAGTTTTATTTATATACCGCAGCCTTCCATAGATCAGGGCGGTTTACACACAATTAAGATATACATACATAAATCAAGCAAATCAAGCATAAACAATACATCAAAGAAACAATAAAAACAATAAAAAAGATAAAAAGATAAAACCCCAATTAGCCCTTCCTCATGGCCACGGAAAGAGGAGGGAGGCCCTAAATGATGTTCATGGGGGGAATGCTTGATGAAATAAGAAGGTCTTTAAATCCTTCTTGAATTGGGCCAGGGAGGTAGTCGAGCGGAGCTCAGCGGGCAGCGTATTCCAGAGGGCCGGGGCGGCGATGGAAAACGTCCGCTTGGTGACGGAGGAAAGCCTAGCCCCCGGCACCTTCAGGAGTTGCTGCCCAGATGTTCTGAGGGTGCGGGACGGAATGTATGGGGAGAGGCGGTCCTTCAGGTATCCCGGACCCAAGCCATTTAGGGCTTTATAGGTAATTACCAACGCCTTATATTGAGCTCGGAAGCGAATGGGCAGCCAGTGAAGATCTTTTAAAATCGGTGTTATATGGCTGGTCCTGGGAGCACCAGTGACCAGCCGGGCTGCCATATTCTGCACCAATTGTAGCTTCCGAGTTTGGTATAAGGGTTGCCCCATGTAGAGTACATTGCAGAAATCCAATCTTGAAGTTACCAGAGCATGTACAACCGTTTCGAGGTCCCTCTGGGCCAGGTATGGGCGCAGCTGGCGAATCAGCCGAAGCTGATAACAGGTGCTCTTGACCGTCGCATTCACCTGAGCAGTCAGGTGAAGCGACGAGTCAAGAAGCACGCCCAGACTGCGCACGGAGTCCTTCACAGGGAGCGTGACCCCGTTCAGGACAGGTGGAACCACCGCCATTCCTGGACCAGGAGAACCTATCACTAGTACCTCCGTTTTCTCTGGATTCAGTTTGAGTCGGTTTTCCCTCATCCAGCCCATTACTGACTCCAGACAGGCCACGAGAGGAGAGACGCCATCCCCAGTCACTGCATCAGTCGGAGACATAGAGAAAATAATTTGGGTGTCATCAGCGTACTGATAACCCCGCGCCCCATGTCTCCGGATGACCTCTCCCAGCGGTTTCATGTAAATGTTAAATAGCATGGGAGACAGAATGGCCCCTTGAGGGACCCCAGTTTTAAGGGGCCTCTCGTCGGAGCACACGTCTCCCAGCTGCACCATCTGGGACCTCCCAGAGAGGTAGGACCGGAACCACTGGAGCGCAGTGCCCCCGATTCCCACCTCTGCCAGGCGTCCCAGAAGGATACCATGGTCTATGGTATCGAAAGCCGCTGAGATGTCCAAGAGCACCAACAGGGACACGCTTCCCCTGTCGATGCCCAGACGGAGATCATCGACCAAGGCGACCATGGCCGTCTCAACCCCGTAACCCACCCGGAAGCCAGTTTGAAATGGGTCTAGATAATCCGTTTCATCCAAGACCGCCTGAAGTTGGATTGCAACCGCCCTCTCGATCACCTTCCCCAAAAATGGCAGCAGCGAAACTGGCCGATAATTATTATATACCAGGGGGTCGAGGGAGGGCTTTTTCAGAATAGGTTTTACGATGGCCAATTTGAGTTCTGATGGAAATTGGCCCTCCCTCAAAGATGTATTAATAATCCGGCGTAACAACGAAGTTACCGCCGGACCCCCCTGGGCCGCTAGCCACGAGGGACAGGGATCGAGAGAGCAGGTCGTCTTCCGAACTCTTCCGAGGATCTTGTCCACATCATCGGTACTCACCAACTCAAATCGATCCAGTACAATAGAGTCCACGGAGGCTCTGGACACCTCTACCCTAGTTTCTGCTTGAATGTCGGCGTTAAGACCTTCGCTTATCCGAGAGGTTTTATCCGCAAAAAAGTCGTTGAATTGGTCGCAGCAGGCCTTAGAAGGTTCCAGGATCTGGTTCAGGGAGGGAGGGAGCTGAGTTAGCTCCCTGACCACCCTGAACAACTCTGCTGGACGCGACTCTGCGGACGCAATACGAGCACCATAGAACGAATTCTTTGTTGCTCGTATTGCCTCTCCATAGTCCTCTAACAGTTGGTCTAGGAGAGCCTTGTCGTCTAAGCAAAGGTATTTGCGCCAACGGTACTCTAGCCGTCGCAGTTCCCGCTTCCTTGCCCGGAGATCTTCTGTATACCAAGGCTTACATTTGGAAGCAGGCCTGAGAGGGCGCTTAGGAGCGATACTGTGTATAGCCCTTGAAAGACCGGTATTCCAGATACCGGTAAGGGCGTCAACAGAATCGCCGTCGCTACCAACCATGAGCCCCTCTAAGGCCTCTTGGAACCTTCCAGGTTCCATCAACCTTCGAGGGTGGACCATCCGA
>NC_056524.1:174206791-174207127 GCF_019175285.1 Sceloporus undulatus
CCTTGATTTTTGCCTCTACCAGGAAATGATCCGTCCATGACAAGGGGGAAATATTGACTATTTCCGCCCACGGATTTTCCACATCCGAACAGAAGACCAAATCGAGAGTATTACCTGCACAATGTGTGGGACCCTGTATTAGCTGGGACAGGCCCATGGCCGCCATGGTCTCCATGAATTCCCGAGCCGCACCGGATGGAACATAGCTGGCCGCTAGAGGAATGTTGAGGTCGCCCAGGACAAGAAGCCTGGGCGTCTCCAACATTAGCTCTGCGACCAGCTGTGTCAGCTCGTTAAGGGAGTCTGCTAATGCACGGGGTGGCCGGTACACCAACA
>NC_056524.1:174207227-174207602 GCF_019175285.1 Sceloporus undulatus
CCACCTAACCTGCGCTGGTCCTTCACCGAGAACCCAGCAGGCAGGGCCTGAGCCCACACAGCATCCCCTTCAGGCCCTAGCCAGGTCTCGGTAATGCAAGCCAGGTCACATTTTGAGTCCTCCACAAGATCGTGGAGGATGTGGGTCTTGTTGTTGATTGACCTGGCGTTGCACAGGAGCAGCGACAGGGTTTGTGGCACGGTTGGAGCAACCCTCAGGTTCCTTTGGTTGGGAGGGGGACCGGAAGGAGGGATAGATATGATGCATCGATCCCTCCTTCCCCTGGAACGTAAGCCCCTTCTCCGATTACTGTATGCAGTGAAGAATGTAACTTGTCTTTATTCCTTTTTGTCATGACAAAAAAAATTATTTCCC
>NC_056524.1:174207612-174228908 GCF_019175285.1 Sceloporus undulatus
CCCTGTTCTTTTTTTACAGAAAAAAAGAGCTCCAACCAAGATCAGTTGTTATAGTTGTCAAAAAGTCCCAGTGTGCTTTCAGAATCTAACTCTTTCCTTGTCTGTCTCTTGGTGGCCAAGGTACTTTCAAGTCAAAATCAAATCAGTCATGCCAATTTGTTATTGCCTATTTGACTGCTGGTAGCTTGCTTGCTTTGGTACCATAAAGAAGTTTCCATTCTTGCCCAGGGCAATATAAATAGCTCAGGGAGGAAAAGCTGTGGGTTTTAAGGCAGGTTGCATTCCTAAATCAATTTACCATGAATTCCACTGAATTCCATGGGATATACCTTTGAGTAATGAAGAGTAATGAAGTAAAGAAGATTAGAATTGCACTGTAAGATGCTCAATTCTGGTGTTTGTCAGCTGCACAAACTGAATATATTTGTATTGCATAGACTTTCAAATGGCATTTTTTTTTTACTCGAATAACTTGCCCTCCAACACTTCACAAACTGGTACGTATGTGAGCAAGCAACATCAGAGTGTGGTCAAGATGGCAAAAATGATTAATGAACACATAGGCTAGAAGAGACAGCAGCAGTTTGCTTTTACCTGAGCCATCTGGAAAATGAAAGATTCCCCCTTTCCTCTCCTCTTCTCCCTCCTGCTGAGTTAACCGAGTGCAAATTGCTTTGGCACTTTGAATTCAGTTTGAAGCAACTGAAGTAAGCTGTGGATAAAGGAGGAAAGTGGGTGAAGGAGAGAGAAACTGGGATATTTTAAAATATTTTTTAAAAGTGGAACAATAGAGGATTATCTGGACTGTCCTTGCCAAATTGGGCCAGTTGAAGGGTATGAGATAAACTCAACAGTGAAGTTTATCACACTGGCCCTAAAACGGGCCCAGTGCGTTCTAAAACTTGCACGCCCATAGGCGTGCACAGAACGGGATGGGGCTAAGAACCCTATTTTACCACACGCTGGAACACCGCCTTTGCTGTCGGGCATTTCAATTGTGTCCCTGTTCCGTTCCAGAGGGCGCCATTTCCGAGAACTCTTTAGAAACAGTTCTCAAAAATGGTGCCCTCTGGAATGGAACGAGGACGCAATTGGAATGCCTAGTGGCAAAGGTGGCGGTCCAGCTTGTGGTAAAATAGGGTTCTTAGCCCCATCCTGTTCTGTGCGTGCCTACACACATGTTTTAGAACACACTGGGCCTGTTTCAGGGCCAGGGCGATAAACTCCAGTCTCTAATGAAACCATTAACACCCCACACTTCCACCTGCAGTAGCAGAGTTGAAACCTAACTAAAATTGAGCATTATCAGGATCCAGTGGGATCCCCACTTTGCTTTCCTTCCACCAGTAAGTGAAGACTTTTTTATTTGGACAAGCCTTTGTGACTGAGGTCCAAACCACACTGCAGAAATAATCCAGTTTCAGATTGCTTTAACTGCCCTGGCTCAGCGCTAGGGAATCTTTGGAACTGTAGTTTTGTGAGACATTTAGCCTTCTCTGTCAGGGAGCTCTAGCACCACAATCAGCTACAATTCCCAATTACATGAGCTGACATGGATCCTATTTAGGAGGACAGCAGTATATGAATGAATGAATGATATTTCTGCTGGTGGAAACAGCAAAGACCCCTCCAGAGGGCCATGATACCCTCCAGAACATGTATTTGGGCAGCCCAAAGGGCAATAGGACAGAAGGGAAAGGAAGAAAGTGGTATTGCACTGAGAGTCAGATAATATTGTGATGTTTAATGTAGACCATTGTCTGATTTGCAATAGTATTAATTCTTATAAAAGAGAGATCCAATTAATGTGATGTTCAGTTTAATTTCTGGGAAGCATATTTACCTTGGAGTCTTTCAAGGCAGCAGGTTCCTGGCACTGTCAGTCAAAAAATACTATGCAGCTAGTCTATCTTTTGCTACTTAAAAAGATTTTCTGTGTTAAGAAAAAAATATTGGAAAACCATGGGACAGTTACAGTTACAAATGGAGGATGATGACATTCAGGATGAGTCTACACTGGCCAGAATACTCTGGGCTGATCCTGGATAATTCTGGTATCTGCAAGACACTTTTAAACTTTTTCTCTTCCATAGAAAAAAAATTCATTTGCCAAATGACTGCTTCCCTTTTTCCCAACCTTGTCAGAAGCTGGAACTTTGTTCACTACCCTTCACCTCCTTTTCCAGCCCCGTTCTGTCCTTATAGTTTAATAAAATAATTTAGTTCTGATGTCGATTTCTGGCTGTTTCTTCCTTTAGACATACTAATTGTTGCATGGGGATAGATCAGATAGGTAGATCAGTAGCTGCTGACTTCCATCTGTCATTGGACCCTATCACACTTGGGGGGGTTGCAGCTCAGATCCGCAGTCACTCCTGTTCTAGCAACACGAAGCGTGATGTTTTTTCACACCAGATCCAGAGTCACTCCTGTCTAGCAATGCGAATTAAGGTTAAAACGTGATGTTTTACTACACCTGGTTGCCTTTCTGTTGCCCTTCCAAATTGAGGGGGAAGTGAAGTCAGTTCTGTTCCAAGCAAGTCACATGATGCGTATGCAAGCAAAGCAGAGTGAGTGCACATTGTATTACCACACTGGAGGATTCAACATTAGAATCAGCACCCTTGCGCATGCTCAGTGGGGTTCTGGATGTTGTCCTCCTTCCCTGCCCCCTCCTTAGCTGTCATCCTTCATCAAGGCGAAGAAGCAGTCAGGGGATGATGGGATAGGTTGCTGGGGGTTGCTGGGGCCAGGATCGGGATGCAGGAGAAAACAGAGGATGATGGGATAGGTCGCTAGGGGTTGCAGGAGAAGGCAGGGGATGATGTGATTGGTAACTGGGGGTTGCTGGTGCCAGGATCTGGATGCAGGAGAAGGCAGGGGATGATGGGGTAGGTTGCTGAGGCCGGGATTGGGATGCAGGAGAAGGCAGGGGATGATGGGATAGGTCACTGGGGGTCCCTGGGGCCAGGATTGGGATGCAAGAGAAGACAGGGGATGATGAGATAGGTCGCTGGGGCCAGGATTGGGATGCAGGAGAAGGCAGGGGAAGATGGGAATGATGGGATGGGTGGCAGGGTGGCAGAGGGGGCGAGAAGGCATGAAGGAGGAGGAGAGGGATGACGGAGAAGGATGCAGAAGGCCAAGGGGGGCGACATCGGAGTGATTTTCCACACCAGACCAATTCGAAGTGAAATTGAGGTGAGCTTGAATGCAAATTCTGTGAATTCCCTTTTTTTTCCTGAATTCATCAAAATGAGGAGTTACTGAAATCACTGCGGAAGCGCCATGGAAGGGGCTCCCATAGAAAGGAATCATGTCTGATACCACATTCACGTTATGACGTAAATTCGCATTGTTGGAAGCGCAATCACATCAGAACTGACCTGCAAAAGCTCTAAAAATCTCAGTGTGATAAACCTCATTGATTAGTTTAGACAGCTGAGAAGTTTGATCTATGATCACTGGGAGGGCATGCACACACACACACACACGGCTTTTAAAAAAGTAACACTGCTTTTGATTAATATTTCTGGTTGGGGGAAGAGATCCCTGTGTGTGCGCGTGTGCCAAACTAGGAAATGGGGCAATACTTGTGGGCAGTGCCAAATGCTCTGTGTGATAAGGATTTTAGCATGAATGAAGTCTGCAATGCCAGTAAGATGCCAAAGGTATGACAGGGAAGAGAGTAGTCCTGATTGTATTGTGCCTTTGAAAACAATACTACAGAGGATCCTCAATATCCATGGGCTTGCCATCCACTGATTTAACCATCCATGGACAATAAGCCCTGTTGCTTTCAATGGGAGTGCATGCACACACCCACATTAGTGGCTGTGCTCATGCCGCATTAACCATTGAAACCAATGGGACTCAAGGTTCTGTGTTTTTCTTTATCTGTGTGGGGGTCCAGAACAGATCCACCGCGGATACGAAGGTTGCACTGTATTTAGTAGGAGAAGGCTCTCAGAGGCCAACTTCTCCTATTTGAATTTTGCTGCTTTTGCTTATCTCTGGGCTTTTTCAGATCACAAAATTATAGCACTATGGTTCCATCCTAGGGCATCCTGGGATCTGTAGTTTGGGAGGGGTATTTCGAATTCTCTGCCACAGAACACTAGTGCCTTTCCAGACTACAAACCTTAGGTTTCTATAAGATGCGGCAATGGCAGTTAAAATGGAATCATAGCACTATAATTATGTAGTGTGAAAGGGCTTCATGTTTACCACAGCATTTCCACCAACTTTTTATAATCCTGATTCACTCTTGTTGCGTCCTTTTGGTGCATAAAAATCCCAGAACGACCGTTTCTGCACAATCCTTGGTATCTCTTTACTGGCTATTTCCCCAATATTTCTTTCCATGAGAGAGACCTGTAGCTTTGGCTTCTGTTTGAAGTTCATGCCCCTCTTTGCCCATTTCTTCCTTTTTCTGGTTGCAGCAAACTATCAGTATTTTCTGTATGATGCTCTCCAGAAGTACATAACATGGAGCCTAAAGCCAGCTGTCTGGTAGACAGTCGTCCCTATACTGTGATAGATTCAGTGAAATCTGGTTAACAGGATATATGACTAATAGAGTCATTTGAGGACAACTCCCTGTCAAATTTTGAATGCAAATACGATGTTTATGGATTGGTCTCAGAGATGTCCTGTTTTTTTTAAAATCTGTAAATATGTCACTGATATATACAGTGCTTGTAGGATTTCCACCACTTTCCAAAAATAGACCCTTCAGCTTTATGCATCTGAGCGTGTGTCACTGGGCAATGTTTTCACAGCAGAATCCTATAAGCTTTGAGCAAAGTTGCCATTTTCTGTAGCTCTTTACACTGCATGAGTATACCCAGTTGCTCCCAATTTCACCGATCAGTAGCTCTGGCTTAGCTTAGCACTCATAAATTCAAAAATTCAACAACAAGGTACAGAACTGATTAGAAAGCTATGTCTTATACAAACTGGAACAGGTATTCTGTGTTAATATGTATATACATAAATATTTGAGAATAATTGCTTATGGGTGCTTAATTTGTCATCTGGAAAGAGTAAATAGCAGGGATATTAACTTCCTGCCAAATGGGTATTTTGAGTAAGGGCCAGAAAGTTGACTTTGGTTTGTGACTTCACCATTTCACTATTCTAGTAAATCAGTGGGCATGCTAGCTGGGGATGATGTGAATTTGAGGAGATTAACACATAAGGGTTCTTTTGCACTGTAACTGCACAGTTTCTTTAATGCGATTACAAGGATAGCTGTAACACCATTAATGCACTTATTTCTGCATTACCTTTCAATAGCACAACTATCCTTATTTTGTGATGAATATTTCTGGTCTCTGTTTTCAGCACAATGCACGTGATCCCAGCCTCCACTCCCTTTTCTTTCTGCTTTGTGCGTGTTTTTCTTTTTCTTTTGGGTGTGTGTGTGAAAATTGAAAACCAAACAGTTTTAATTCCATATGCTGGCAGAGAGTCTTGGATTAAAGTATAATTTACCAAGAAAACAGGGAAAACATGGAACAAAAAATAAAAACTAAATAACAAATCCAGTTATTGCAATGCAAACTCTGTTTTGGGGACTATTATAATTATCAGAAATATATACATACATAAATTAACACCTCAGGAATTTGATACAACCAGCCTTCTTCTTCACTAAACTGGAAAGTCTGTGATGTAACAGAAGTAGGGAAGTTGATGACATGACCACTCGCACCATATCAACTGCACAATAACACTACTGAAGCACTAGAACCTGTGCAATCTTGTGAATGTACAGTATCTATATTGGTAGTTATTGATAGGTATCTCTGGTTAATGCAAAATTGCATAATTATAACGGTATAACAATGGATCAGCAATGGATGAGTGATGTTGTGCAAAAAGAGAGAGCAATAACAGGATGTGATTCCACTTCAATTCCATCACTAGCGTCTCTTTAATCCAGCCTAATTGGAAGGCACAAAGAGTCTTTGCATGACATTCCAGTGAAATGCCACCAATAATCTCAAAGTCTGTGCAGTAGTACCTTTGTAGCCAATGGTGGTGGTGTTCAGATGAGGGAAAAAACAACAACTAGCATTTGTAGACATAAACATTACTGGATCAGCCATCTAGGAAGATGTTGTGGAACAAGAGATTCTATTTTTTTATATGGGTCTTGAATTACATCCGCGGGCTGCATTTCATGAGTGGGTGAGCAATGGGGAGCAGGAGGAGAAGATGAGGTGGAACCAAGTACCAAGTGGGTAGGGTGAAAGCAAAGTGGGTGAGGCACATGTACCAGGTTGGACACATTTCCACCATGTATACAAAGTACAGGTCGTGTCTACTCTGGAGTAAACTATAGTGGAACAGCCTTCAGCCATGCAAAGCACAGCCCATGTAGCAGCTTTGGGCCAGATGGTAAATCTGAGCTGCCATGTCTGATCTGCAGGTTCCTTATTCCTGTTTTAAGGCGAATGAATGTGCACATTTGCCTTAATTAGAAACTAATAGGACTGCAGGGAAAGAGGGGGAAATGGTCTTCTGGCTTGGTGGTATGATAGCATCCCTTAGGGCTTAATTTCCTGTAATTTGATTATTTATTGCACAATGGCATAAAGCTAAAGTCATGGATTTACACCTTTGAGAGATGTAAGGCATGACTGTAAAGGTTGGTAGTGGCAAGAGTACCAGTTTGGACCCCTCTTCTGCACCCTTGCACCCTCAAAGTGACGCCACTCGAATAATCCACAGTGTCAGGCCAAGAAAGCATGCCATGCTGTCTGGGGAATTCTCAGATTTGTAGCCCCAAAAAAGGAACTGCTCTATGCTCAGCATTTGTGTTATAGGAACACACTGCCATTTGGTTCTTTTTTGAGCCACTTGCTGTGAAAGTCTCTGGCCATCTGAGAGAAAGCCAGGCTGTGGCTCCTGTGAGGACCAGCTTGATTTCTGCGATGCAATTTTTTCATTTTAACCAAGGGGCAGTTCCTTTTTTGGGCTACAAATCTGAGAATTCCCCAACCAGCATGGCATGCTTTCTTGGCCTGACACTGGATTATTCCAGTGGCATCACTTTGGCGGTGCAGGGCTGCAGAAGAGGGGTGACACCCAGTTGTCCCCTTGAGGCCGCTGCCACATTTATCTGTGAGAAAGACACGGCAGCCCCAATCAATCCGCATGTAAACATTTGACTTTTAAAATTCAATAATTTATGTTTCCAGATGTATTCAGCAGGGAAGGGGAGAAATCTGTGGCCATTGCCACTGCTGCCAGCTCCACCAGCAATTCTCTTTCTTGGCTTGGGCAGCAGCCCTGCCAAACCCTAAAGAGGTTATTGGGAGGCACCAGCACCCCACCCCTACCAGCAGTCACAGCAGCAGAGATGCTTCTGGTTAGCAGAGGGAGTAACCTGGGTGTGTGCCTTGGAACGGACAGTGGGTGACCGCCCCATCAGGTGTTTGCCCCTCTCTGAGCAACTCTCCACTCCACGGCTGCTGCTTCATTCTCCTCATGAGGAGAACGATGTGGCAGCCTTGAGGAAGGCCGAGCATGTGCATTCCCCACCTTATGGACCCTGCCTTCTTCTCCTCATAAGGAGAATGATGTGGTAGCCCTGAGGAAGGTCATGTATGCACACCCAGCCACCTTAGGGCCATTGCCTCATTCTTCTCATGAGGAGAATGATGCGGCGACTCCAAGGAAGCTTGAGCACATGCTCTCTTTCACCTCACAGCTGCTGCCTTGTTTTTCCCATGAGGAGAATGACATGGTGGCCCCAAGGAAGGCCAAGCATGCACATCCTGTCACCTCAGGGCCACTGCCTTGTTCTCCTCCTGAGGAGAAAGAGGCAGCAGCCACTAAGTGGGGGGATGCGTGCGCTTGGCCTTCCTCAGTTCCATTGCCTCCGGATGTCCCACTCCCCATGTCAGATGCCCCACCCCCTGCTCTGGGAGACACCAGGGATAGGGGCATCACTGGATTATATCAACTGTATTTGAAAGTTCACAGCCGGGGTTTTTCAGAACTGGAAAGTTAGGGGCTATACAGACTGGCACTTTGTGCCAGCCTGTGGGAGGGGTGAAGGCTGAACGTCTGCACACTCCAAGCCCTAACAACGCTGCCCAGGTGCCATTTTGGCATGTGCCCTTCTAGACAGCGTGTGCCATGATGACACACCACTGGCGCAGCACTCAAATGGTGCAGCACTGAAGGGGTGTTGTCATGGCATGCCAGCACACCTATGACATCCCTCCTAGCGAGCTAAAAAAAGCTGCTTTTCGCAGCTTCTTTTTACTCCCTTCAGGGACTAGATCAGTGCTGGTGCGTGCAATTGCCGCAGCCCCAAACTGGGGTGAAAAGGGGCAGCTGCATGTCACCCATCTGTATAGCCCCTTACTTTGTTTGGATTACAACTCCCAGAATCCTTCAGCCAGTATGGTGACTGGCCTGACGATTCTAGGGGTTGTAGTCTAAAAAATTAACTATTCCAAACTTTGTACAACTGTGATATGTGAAGAAGAAGAGGCATTGTAACATTTTGGGGGGTTGGACAGGTACAGTAGTAAGTAAGTACATATTTATTTCCACAATAAATCTCAAATATTGGGAGTCTCTTTTTCCCCAGGCAATGAAATTTACTATTTCCCCCTCTTTTGTTTAAATTATGTGAGTATAAAAATGAGGCTGAATATTTCTTTGAAAAAAACATGAAAGGGAATGCGCACACACAGACACACATATACACACACCCTTTAAACACCAGATGGCAATTTTACTGTACTGTATATGAGAAAAGAGGACAGGACAGATTGGGCAGCACTTGACAGGAAAATACTGGGGCTTGGTTTAATGTGCAGATGTTTAGCTACATCCCGACTCCTCTTCTGCCATCTCTGCAGGTATCAGTTGCTTGGTAATAGTTCTTTTAGGGCTGCCATGCTGTGTCTCTTTGTCTTTCCCTACTAGCCCAAAACCTTGCAATATTGCCAGCTCCCCAACTTCCAAATTAGAGCAGCCTCCAAAAGGAAATCAGAAGATTAAATAACAAATGAACAGTTGCTGCTATTTTTGTTTCCCATCTGCTTTTTTGAAGCCTGAGGTCACATTGTATAGTGTTTACAAGTGATAGAAATTCATGCTTGAAAACAACAACAACAAAAGCTTTAGGATGATAATATATTCTTAAAAGGGCAATTTGTTGAAATAGATAGGGCATTGGCAACAGCCCTCTTGTCAGCAAGCTTATAGGGCTGCAAGCCCTTTCTATTCCTCCAAGTACACAAGTGGAACATGTGTCCTGCATACAGCAGGGATGTAGCCAAGGGGGGGATCTGGGGGTCTGGACCCCCCCCTTCCATTAGAAAAATGAATGGTGTGTGCTGCTGCACCGGCGCACTCAATCCCAATTATAATGGTAGCACTTAGTCTGGACCCCCCCTTCCTAAAATCCTAGCTACGTCCCTGGCATACAGTATTAGGATTCAGTTTCAAGTGTGCACAATATCCACATGTGGTTGGATTCAGGTAACCAAAAAGTCTATGACTCCTCTTTCAGTGGCATGCTAGAACTATTACCAAAATTCACTAGGAGTATGCACTTTTCTCTGTGTGACACACACATCACACACGCACATCCCCAAAGGCAATGATGCCAGAATTTATCTATTATTTTGAATGATACTGATATTCATGGTATTGCAAAGTCTCTATACTGCCCCAGAGAAAACTTTTTGCAGTTGAGATGGCACCACCAAGAAGGCTCTTTCTTTCCCCAATACCCAGCTGCTACATATTTATCAATGTTCTTCTTATAGAAGCCAGGCACATTTAAGGACTGAAAGTGAGCAGCTTAAAAGCTGAGCAATTCACAGTATGCTGTCTTTTTAATGCTGAGAAAAGGATAATCAAGTAGAGGAAAAGGGCAATGCAAGGAGAGGCATGGTGGAGAAAGGGTATAGGTAAACAGGAGAAGAATTCCTGCACAAATTCTCACTGATTCTATGCTGCAGAACTTGGACAGGTCACTATTTTTTTAAACAAATCCCAGAAACCCTATACATGGCATGTCAATGACTGTGCTGACTGGGGATTCTGGGAATCATAGTTCATAGTAATTTTCTCAGGCTCTGTGTACCAAACAAATGTTATGACAGATGGGCAAGTGACTTAAGGAAACTCTTTCTTGACACCCATGGAGCAGCCTACCTCTTCCTTACATTCATACTGTTGAGATGGAGCGACTGTTTGTGGCTGGAGGAATTAAAAACTAGAACATCCCATATCTGTCTGTCTGTCTGTCTGTCTATCTATCTACATCATCTCTTGATGGATAAGAATGAAGGGTGCCTCCAATTTTGTTCTGGCAAAATAGTGGTCCAAAACAGATTGCAGAAATAATTCAACTTGAAACTGCTTTAACTGACCCCAGCTAAGTGCCACAAGCTAAGCTAAGTGCTTGTAGCATCAGGGCTCTCTGACAGAGAAGGCCAAATGTCTCACAAAACTACAGTTCCCAAAATTCCTTAGCATTGAGCCAGGGCAGTTAATGTGGTCTCAAACTGGATTATTTCTGCAATGTGTTTTGGACCACTGTCATCTAATGTTTGTGCAAGACTAACACTGAAAGCCGACAAAGCCTATATAGGCTACTGCACTTCTATTTTTCTCCTCTAGAAATTAGGGAATGTGAGGCATCCCTCCACCACCCAAGTTTAGCTCAATGTGTGAGACTTCCAACATGTAGAACATGGAAGGATCTGACAGAAGAGATGTGAGCCAGTGCATTAAAGCAGTGGCAGAACTCCTTTATGAACATTAGGTGGCACTCTCAGACTGTGAGGAATTAACTCATCAGTGATATCAGCTGCAATGTGTAATTCTGGCCTTAACATGCAAAGACTTGGGATCCATATTGGGCTTCTGCTCTCCCCCCCCCCCCCCCCCAGCCCCTTAATGTGCCATTTGTGTTATTTTGCACGATGCTGTGTGAAAGATAGGAGGCTAGACATCTAGCACTTTATGAACTCACTGTATTAATGAAAACCCTGAAAGCTTGCTGTGAATTACAGCACCCATTTAATGAAGGCTGGCATTGACCCTGTTGGATAAGTAAATTATTATCACATACGTTTGTATCTGCATAATATTAAAATAGACCTCAAGGAGGTTTTTTGATATTTATCTCAGAAGAGCAGCGAAGCTAAATGACCAACATTATGCAACTACATGAGAAAGAGCTCCAAAGAGTATACTCAGTTAACAGTCGTACTGATGATGATGGATGATGATAATGATAATATGATGATAATTATAATAATTTGGTTGTTTGCACTGACTTACCAAGGTGTGCTAAGGGTTTGGAGATCTTTTGAGTTTTGATGTTGCTGAGTTTCTCTAAGCCCCACTTGAATTTTCTCTCCATTACCGTTTCCTCTTGGATTGTGGAGTGTGGTGTAGTGGTTTGAGTTTTGCAGTAGGACTCTGGACACCAGGATTTGAATTCTGGCTTGACCATAGAAACCCACTGGGTGACACTAGGCAAGTTACACTCTCACAGCCTTGGGGAAGGCAACGGCAAACTCCCTCTGAAAAAACTTGCCACGAAAATGATAGCTTCACTTTAAGGTCACCATACGGTAGAAATGACTTGAAGGCATACAACAACAACAATTGGGTTGCAAGATCATATCGTATCTTAACCAGGGATGTGCAAGCAGTTTCATCACTGTGCAACAGCAAGTGCAGAGTGTTGCAACCCATCATGCAATTGCTTGCACAACACTGCAATCCAACCCAACTCTGGTTCAGTTTATCCAGTGTAAATGTACACTATGCAACTGCTGAACAGGATCTTCTGTTTTTCTCCTCCACCTAAAATTCATGTACATTTTAAATGCATTTTCTCTACTGTTCATATTTATTTGAACATTTTATCTAGTTTAGATAAAGTTGCCCATCAATACAAGCATGTTTTCAACAATGTGCTTTTCAGCTGGTCGCATTTCAAAATATGAACCATATTTTCAAAGTGTTTTTCTTTTCTTGGCAATGCCCTGTAAACCACACCAACATGTGAATGCTCAGAGTGAGGCAAGCATTTTCTTGCAACAAGTCTGGGGAAGTGTAAAAATGCTTCTTTCACCAAGGCTGTCAGGTCCAATGAAATGTCTTTCCATCCCCAGGCAGAACCTACCCTGGATTTCATTTGGTCTGCATTTCAAAGATATTTCAAATGCAGCTGACCTGGTTCTCTCTTCTTAGACCAAGACACAAACTGGAACACAGTAAAGCTAGAGAAAGTTACAGTTTTTTGAATAGTTATCCCAGATACCACAGAAAGCATGACTAGTACTACCTTTTGCCAGAGACATTACTAGGGCTGTGTGGGGAGTAAGCATCACACCAGGTGACACCCTAAGGAGGGGTAATGCAGAAACAGGCTATGGCATTTGCCCGTGTTCCTTTAAAATGCTGGAGCTCAATGGAAGACATAGTATTAGAGGGGTCAGGCTTAGTGGGATGAGAAAAGAGAAGCCTTAGGAGTTTTTTTAAAAATAAAAATGTTTCCTTTACATTTTCTTTAAATAATCATACCATAACAAATTTCACTTCAATCACATCAATATATGCATTTAAATATATTTAGGGTGTGTGTATGATGCTGCAATTTAAAGATACAATTTTAATTTTGCTAGTTGTTTATGTCACAGCTGTTGCCATCGTATTCAGCGATATATGGGAATTATGATTTTTGTGTAACATAAGTACAAAAAAGCATTAATAAGGATTCTATATGGTGTGATATGGCATGGGAAGAGGTCAAAGGTGTGTGTATGTGACACCATGAGTTACCTCACTGGGTGACACCAGCTCTAGTCACGACACTGCATTCTGTTATCATGATGGGTCCTGGAGTCAGTTTCATACCAAGTGTTATACCATGCCAGTTGTGAAAAATGCAAAGCCATACAGCAATATCTTAAATGGAAACAACATAATAATAATAATAATAATAATAATAATGTTTTTATTTATATCCCGCACCTTCCTTCGATCAGGGCGGCTTACAGTATAAAATTTAAAACAACAATACATACAATAAAATCCAAAATACATCACATATAAACAATAATAAAAAACACAGGCTAAAAGCCCTTCCTCTTGGCCACGAAAGAGGAGGGAGGCCCACAGGATTTTTAATCGGGGAATGCCTGTTGGAACAGGAAGGTCTTCAAATCCTTCCTAAATTGGGCCAGGGTGGTAGTCGAGCGGAGCTCAGTGGGCAGCGTATTCCAAAGGGCTGGGGCAGCAGTGGAAAATGTCCTCCTTGTGGTGGAGGACAATCTAGCCCCAGGCACCTTCAGTAGCTGCTGCCCAGATGTCCTGAGGGTGCGAGGCGGAATGTACGGGGAGAGGCGATCCTTTAGGTAACCTGGACCCAAGCCATTTAGGGCTTTATAGGTAATAACCAACGCCTTATATTGGGCCCGGAAGCGGATAGGCAACCAATGGAGATCTTTCAATGCCGGTGTTATATGGCTGGTCCTGGGAGCACCAGTGATGAGCCGGGCTGCCATGTTCTGAACCATTTGTAGCTTCCGAGTTTGATATAAGGGTTGCCCCAAGTAGAGTACATTGCAGAAATCCAATCTCGAGGTTACCAGAGCATGTACAACAGTTTCTAGGTCCCTCTGCGCCAGGTATGGGCGCAGCTGGCGAATAAGCCGAAGCTGATAACAGGTGCTCTTGACCGTCGCGTTCACCTGAGCAGTCAGGTGTAGCGATGAGTCAAGAAGCACCCCCAGACTGCGCACGGAGTCCTTCACAGGGAGCGTGACCCCGTTCAGGACAGGTGGAACCACCGCCATTCCTGGACCAGGGGAACCTATAACTAGTACCTCCGTTTTCTCTGGATTCAATTTGAGTCGGTTTTCCCTCATCCAGCCCATTACTGACTCTAGACAGGCCACGAGAGGAGAGACCCCATCCCCAGTCACTGCATCAGTCGGAGACATAGAGAAAATGATTTGGGTGTCATCAGCGTACTGATAACCCCGCACCCCATGTCTCTGGATGATCTCTCCCAGCGGTTTCATGTAAATGTTAAATAGCATGGGAGACAGAATGGCCCCTTGAGGGACCCCGGTTTTAAGGGGCCTCTCGTCGGAGCACACGTCTCCCAGCTGCACCATCTGGGACCTCCCAGAGAGGTAGGACCGGAACCACTGGAGCGCAGTGCCCCCGATTCCCACCTCTGCCAGGCGTCCCAGAAGGATACCATGGTCTATGGTATCGAAAGCCGCTGAGATGTCCAAGAGCACCAACAGGGACACGCTTCCCCTGTCGACGCTCAGACGGAGATCATCGACCAAGGCGACCATGGCCGTCTCAACCCCATGGTCATGAATATGTGCATGAATATGGAAGTGTTTGTGCTAGACAAAACTCTTATTGGTAAAAACAGCAAGCTGGTGCCATCTTTCTCTTTCTTTTTCTCTTTGTCTGTCTGTCTTTTGATATCCGGTGATTGAATCTTAACTCCTGCAGCCTTGGTTCTCAGACCTTATTTTACCAGACCTTTTGGATTTCTAGTTGCGTTTAATGATTAAAGCTTTACAGGCATTGCTGACTGTGCACATCTAAAGTAGGGATGGAGCACCACATGGTCCTCCAGAGGATGTTGAACTGCAACTTCCATCATCCCCAGCATCAATTATGCTGGTGATAGCTGATGGGAATTGTAGACCAACAACAACTGAAGGATCAGTACTTTCTTATTCCTGCTTGAAAACTAACATTGCAGGGATTAGCATTTATCAATAAGTTCATTGGTGTGCCTAGTGGATAGTGAGGTGGCCATATTTCCGGTTTACAATAGATTATTTAGGGCAGTGGGAACAAAAAAGAGATTGTAAAGAACTTCAAAAGCATCTCTATAAATTTGGAGAATAAGCTTTAAAATGGTAAATGAAAATTTAGGAAAAACAGAGCATAGTTAAAGTGTGGAATTCACTGGCACAGGTTGTAGCCTTGGTTGCCAACTTGGAGGGCTTCTACTTTGCCAATTTGTTGTCATTATGTGCAAGTGATTTCCAATTTACGGTGACCCTAACGTAAACCTATCATGGATTTTTTTTTGGCAAGATTTGTTCAGAGAGGGGGTTCCTTTGCCTTCCTTTGAAGCTGAGAGAGTATGACTTGCCAAAGGTCACCTGGTAGGTTTCCATGGCCAAGTGAGAATTTGAATATTGGTCTCCAGAGCTGTAGTCCAATGCTGAAACCACACCGGGGCTCTGCCAATTTGATTACTCTGCTAAAAAGATCCACCAGTATCTCTCACATTTCTCCCACTGTCCAATATACGTACTAACTGTCAGGGATGATGGCAGTTGTGGCTCTTCACCTGGCCTGGAACTCACCACCTGGTTGTGCACCACGCTGACCAGTTTTGGCCAGTTGTTATATCTTTGCAAGAGTTGCAGAGAACAGGCTGAAGACCCCGACAAACTCTCCAAGCCTTCTCACTCTTGCTTCCACAGAAGTCTTCACCCTTCTTCACCAGGGTCCTGCTGGTTCTTGTAGCTTCACCCAAGACACCAGACAACTCAGTAGTCTTATATAAAAGATCTACTTTATTCTACTATATACACAGCTCCAAACAATACTCAACTCCTCACTCTACAATCCACAACTACTACCCACACAATACAATGGGATCCATAGTCATTATTATAGCCAAAGCATGGTACCACCCACTGTGGTCTGTTTCCACCCAGTAGGCGTGTACATCATTCCCATTGGTTCTCTTTGTTCATCCTACAATTAATGATTTCATCATCTCAGCCTTGACCACTTTACAATTGTCAGGTGTGTCCAATTATTCACTATGCATTTCTTGTCCTTGGCATTCAGAACTTGTTAATTGTATTACCATTCACACCTGTGTGGTTCTCCATTGGCTTCTGCTGAGTCACTCTGACTCTCACATACAAGTTTTATTTCTCTTACTGTATAACCCATGTGGCTTTTTCCTTAACACTAACCACCTCTCAGGTAGTAGGCTTGCTCTGTTTTTGATAAAGCCCTTCTAATATTCTTACATTAGCTTCCCTCATTCTTAATGACTATGTCTGTCTGTCTGTCTATATGTAAGTCCGCCCATCCGACCTTAAGCCCTCATTTTCTAGGTTTTAGATTATTTGCCATGCACGTTCTCTCTTTCTCTTTTTCTCTATCTCCCTCTCTCTTTCTCCTTCTCTCTCTCTCACACAAAGAGACAGTGCTACTTTTATTCATACAAACTGAATGGTGATAGGTTTGAAGATAATACATTTGATGAGATTTTTTCCCACTACAGATCAGCTATGTAAAAGCTGAATAATTCCCTCTGAACTTGCTAGAAATGTTTCTGAAAACAGTCAGTTGCAAGCTTATCAAAAGCCTGGGGTTTCTCTAAAAAAAACAAAAACAAAACCCAACATAAAATATATCTCCCAAATTCAGTTAAAAAACAAAATCAGATTATTGGCTGGTAGAGAGAAACTATATGAAAGGCCTTAGGCTACTGTGCAACAATGCTCTATTTGTTTCTCCTTCTCGTATTCAGCAGTCTAAAGATACTTTGTGCATGTAGATAAAGAGATTGGCACTGTGCAAGAAATGTCCTTGCTTCTATAGCCACATCTGTTGTTGTTATGTTATGGGTGAGTAGGAATGGTTTACCTTCCAGCTGCGGAGGTTTGACTGGGAAAGTCCTAGTTAATCCTCTATCATTCCATTTTTCCAGCTGTTTTCAAATGTATTTCTACTTTCTCCTTTTGTTCCTGGCTTACTTCAGTTGCTGCAAACTGAGTTCAAAGTACAGTGTGCCTGCGCCATGCGCGGACACATTTTACATGGCTTCCAGCTCACGTGGAAGCTGAGTGGGGAGAACAACAATGGCACACCCCATTATCTCTTATGGGGATTGAGCATAGGTGGATTTTCCCTTACGCTGGGGGATCCAGAGAGAACCCACTGTACTTTGAACTCATTGAACTAAGAAGGTATGAATGCAAGCGTGGCATAGTGATTTGAGTGTTTGACTATGACTTTGGGTTACATTCCCCATTAAACCAAGGAAACTCCAGAGTGGCCTGGGGCAAGTCACACTCTGTCAACCTCAGAGGAAGACAAAGACAACCCCGCCTGAAAAAAAATCAAAAGAAAACCCTGCCTTAGGGTTACCATAAGTTGGAAAGGACTTGAACAATAACAACAACAGTTCAACATTGAGAAGAGAAGAGGAGAGAATGGAATCTTGCCTTTCCCAGACAGCTAAGGCAAAAGCAAACTTCTGCAAACTCTTATAACGTGTGTTTATCCTCAATAACTTTTACCCCCCTGATGTTGCTTGGCCACACGTGCCTTGATTTTCATGAAATATTGGAGGTTATGAAATCGTTCACTAGGATTTATTAGTAAAGGAAATGGTGGAGCAGCATCTGCTCATCTCTTCTTTGGGAAGAACTGTACTCAGCAACCAGCCAGACTGTCATGTTTTCCCTAGGTTTAAAATGAAGCTGTTGAAAGGCATTTTTGAAGTTTTCTAAGACGTAGCTGTGTTAGGGCTCATTCCCACTAACATTTAAATTGGTTTGAGGTTCGCCTGCACTCCGTGTTAGTAAATCGATTCCAAAAGGTCTGTTGTTTCCACTATGAAAGCTGATCTTTTCATTATCCCCTTATAATCGCTTCTTTTTTGGCATGATTGTCATCCCCACTAGTTTGCTCAACTTCAAAATGCATGTAAATCATCTGTGTGTCATCAGTGAAATAAGCAGCAGCTCAGCTTAGGAACTATATATATAAATTGATGGAAGATTCAATCCATTGGTTTTGCAACTACTTGCCTCACTGATTGCAAGTAGTTGCAAAATCAATGAATCAAATCTTCTATCAATTATATATATTTTTAAAAAGGATCATGCACCCATAGGTTACACCACAAGAACAATGGCAGCACTGAGAAAGAGAGGGAATGGCGGATCTACCAAAACTGAGGAGGGATGGTAAACACCCCTCTGCCATTAGTCCCTCCCCTCCAGAATGATGCGATTCAGATCTGTCGTTCCCAGTTGCTGAACACACTCCAGAACTGATTCTTTCCAAAAGAAACACTAGAAAACTAGTGTCTGGAAAACCCAGTTTTTTTGCACTTGCCTCGCTTTATTGCGACAGAAACCTATCAAAGTAGGATCAGAACTGGTTTAAAATGGGAATGACGGTCATATAAACCAATCAGTAATTCACTTTAAATCATAGTGGGGATTGGCCCTTAGTCTCTCCATTTTTTCCTCCCTCCCTCATCCTCTTTTTTATTATTATTTTTGAACTGAAGTTGTTCTCTCTTTCTCAATCTCTACAATATAACCAGAATGACACTACATGACATTAAAGTTATCACTCCAAATTTGGCATTATAAAAAAACATAGTGGCATGATTGATTCCCTGCTGCTTATTGCTGTTCCCGGCTGCATCAAGTGGCTTGGAACATTTCTTTAAAAGAAAAAAAGATGCTTTTAAAAAGCTTCCTCTGACTCCATAGGTTTTAAAATATATATATAATTAAAATACCCCCCCCCCTCCCGACTTCTCCCTCCATGAATAAAATGTTCCAGGTGAATGCTTCAGAAAAGTAACACACACACACACACACTGGCAGCTTGCTCATTAGGGACAAAAAAAACAAACAAACCCTAACCAGGGACAGTCACAGAATAATTTACTAAGACCAATTAAAAATTCACCTAACAGGGAGAAGCTCTGAATCTCAGAGAAGTGTTACTCAGGCACGTGTTAAATAAACAAAGATAACTGGGAGTGGGAGAAGCAATAAAAGCTGCTGGGAAAAATAATGGCAAAAATCTTCTCTGCAATAGTTTGCAATTTTCAGATAGTGATTATGAAAACAGTTCACACTTGTGAACTTGCAAAAGAGTTGGGTTTTATATATTTTTTGAACTGCACAATGTCTATGCTGACATCACTGTAGCAATAATGCCATTCCACATCAGTTTAACTGCCATGGCTCCATCCTATAGAATCCTGGGATTTGCTTTGTGAAATACCAGCACTCTTTGGTAGTGGTGGCCAAAGACCTTGTAAAACTACAAATCCCAGGATGGAGCTATAGCATTTAAAGTGGCATCCAACTGTGTTATTTCTACAGTGTAGATGCACCCGGGAGGGGGGGGGGGATCTTGAACTTGTAGAACTTGTAGGTTCTTAACGTTTTCTTTACCAAGGACCCCTTTTAAATATCTTTCATTACCATGGTTCTCCTTTAAGACTTAACTCAAGATTTCAAACCACCACCACCACCATCACCATGAACATTGAACCATTGACAACTACACCATTACTCAAAGGCAGTGGAGGGTGAGGGAAGATCTTTCTCCTGCTTCTTCTCACCAGTTTGTGGCTGGAGTGGATTGAATGGCAATGTGCCTTAGATCCTGTCACGCAGCTGCTCTGCTGCCGGGAAGAGATGGGATGAGTTGCTTTCAAGCCTTTGTGGATCCCATGTGAAGACAAGATGGCTCCTTTTGGGTCTGTGGACTACAGATTAAGAACCACTGTTCCTTAGCATCAGTACAAAGGTGCATACTTTCCAACTATCCTGGAGGACCAGTGTGGTGTAATGGTTTGAATGTTGGACTGGGACACTGGGAGACAAGGCTTCAAATCTGAGCTTGGCCATGGAAACCAAGTGGGAAGCCTTGGGCAAGCCACACTTGCTCAGTTTCAGAGGATGGCAGTGGCAAACTCCCTCTGAAGAAACCTGACAAGAAAATCCTATGATAAGTTTGCTTTAGGGGCCACCGTAAATCAGAAACAACTTGAAGGCATATAACAACGACAATCCCAAGTAATCCTCTGCCTCTGCTTTAAAAATATTCCAGTTTCTCTTCTTTCCTTCCACTTTCCCTGTTTGTTCTCAATGAATGTCAGTTGCTGCAAACTGATTTGAAAGTGCAAAAGTAGTTTGCACTCAGTTGATTCAGTGGTGGGGAAGAGGAGAGAAAGGGCAGAGATTTTTCCCTTCCCAGTAGGCTCAGGCAAAAGCAAATTGCAGCAACAAGCTTGTGTGTTCTCCCTCATTAATATCTTCTACCTACTTGACTACACACTGATGCTGCTTAGCCACATGTGTCCTTCCCCCAATATTTTTCCACCAATTTTGAATGGGTTTCTTTTTAATTCTGAGACATATTTTGAAGCTCCTAGTCCCCTTGAGTCACATACATCATCACTTTCCTGTACGTTTTTGTAGCCTATGGATGAGGATGGAAAGACACTTTTGGTAGAAAATGAACTCTATTGTGAAGCAGCAATATGAGAAAATTACATGGTGCTGGATTCCAGTGGCAGCAATATTTAATGGAAGTCTACGGAGATGTTAATGTGCTGATGAATGGTGGGTGTTTTTATCAGGCTAATTTGGATGCAAATGCTTGGGAATCCTATTACACTGTGGTTACAATGCTTTTACAGTGTGAGATTACAGCGACATAGCATTTCTAAGCAGCCCATCTGAAGGCTGAGGTAATGATTCTATTATAATCCAGAATTATTAATGCTGGGGGAGACCATTATAATGCAAATTTGTGACTGTCAACTGATAAAAAATATCCAGGGTGATTATGCTGCAATTTGAAAAGAGAATCAAATGGAACATTTTTTTTCTAAAATAATGTTGGCATAAATTTGCATGATGGATACCTGAGTCTGTGTAGTGGCCATCTTATGCAAAGGCTTGTGGTGGATTCCCATTGGAAAATGTAAAGGATTAACATGCAAAATGAACATGCCTTTAGAAACTTTGCCATTGGGTACAACTGCACAAGGGAGAGGTAGGAAGTTCGGTCAGCAAAGTACCTTCTACCTTGAGCATGATTTGGAGGAGGTAGGAAATCACCTCTTTGGTCATACATTTTACACATAGTTTTATCTCAGACATTGTGGGCCATACAACTCCTCGATGGATGAATATCGTTCGAAAAAGCAAAACAAGCAGACCTTCGGGGGGGGGGGGGAGCTACATTTTAAAATAACTATATAACTTAAAATTCATTATTTGCCATGGTAGCTTGGAGATTCTAGGAGCTATAGTCAAAAATAATATTTCTAAGCTCTGGAAACAGGTCTCTGTACTCTGTTAGGTATGAGTGGCTTTTATGCCCCTATGATGCAGGTCAGGGGAAAGAAGAAGCCTATTTTGACCTATAATAATATAAAATATAAGTCATAGTCCATACTGCCTCTAGGG
>NC_056524.1:174228933-174301654 GCF_019175285.1 Sceloporus undulatus
CTTAGGGCTGCATCGACACTGCAGAAGTCATGCCTCTCACCATTGTTTAGAGCCAAAAATCTCATCTTGTAAGCAGCATAGCACCCCCAACATGACCATTTCCATATTATTAGCATGCTAAAGGACATGTTTAAAATTTTCCTTTAGCTGGACTTGCTATTAGGGATCTACAGAGACTTCTCGAGGTCCTTGGAGCTCTCTATAGATTCCTTCAGTGTCCAGCTATAGGAAATAGCTGGATGCATTCCAGCGTGGTGTCCATGGTTTGAGCAATTATGCCACTGGGGACCGCCGGGTTTTGAATCTCTGCTTGGCCATGAAAACCCACTGATGCCCTTGGCAAGTCACACAACTCTCAGCCTCAAAGGATGGCAGTGGCAAACTCCTCTGAAAGAATTCCAAGAAAACCCTCTGATGGTTTGCCTTAGGGTCACCATAAGTCGGAAACGAACAGGCACACAACAACCCCTAGTGATCCCCCTTGCTCTCAACACACATGAAGAAATGGCCGTGTTGTGGGCTGTATGCTTACAAATGGTTTTTTGGGGGTGGGGATTTCGTCATTGCATGGTTGGAACATAATTCTGGCTTCTACAATGATCAAAGATGAGTTGCGATCGCATAAATCTGACTTACCCCCTCATAATTCACTAAACAGAAGCCAAGCCATGTTTAAAATAAGCTGTACATTTTCTATGATCTCTGTCTGGTTTTTGGTCTTCAACCCATTTACCTCCCTCTTGATCTAAATTTAGATAGCACCTGAATGCTATCATAAAAAATAGCCCTTGCTGTGGCTTTCCCACCTTTCTCCTTTAAACTACATCCTTCTCGGTGTGTTCTTAACTGAATATCATTAAAGATGCAAATTTGCCGTGCATTTTCTCCAGGTCACCTTTGTGATAAGAAATCTGCAGGACATTTTCAGGGTTTTTTAGTTGTTATTGTCGTTGCTCTTCTAGACCTTAATCCCAGTTGGTCCTATCTACCCTGACACACCTGACATTTTGGAAATTGTTTCAAACTCATATTCCCCAAGTTCCCTGGTGTGTTGTTAGCTGTTTTTCACACTCTGCAAAGCCTGAAGTAGTGTCTTTGTTTAGTTTCCCCTAAAGTCTTGAGAGCCTTGCAGTATCCATTAGCAGTATTTTGGCAAGATGTGTCATTTTTTAAAATACTCTCTTCCCTCCTCCCCTTGCCTCAGCTGGCAGCCCTTCAGTTTTTAATCCTTTTTAAATTACTTTGGATAAACAAATACAGAGCAGGCGGGTGAACGAGTAGAGTTTTGGATTGCGTAAGATGATGGTCACCCCTCAAAGTACCAACGAAGGTTGAGCTGTTAATTTTTTATAGTAATTTGGTATTGAATAATAGGTATTTTTGACTCATTTTTATTTCAGTTTACATCTTGTTCTTGATCTTTTCTTTCAGCAGTTCAATTTGAAAGTTCTCCAGGAACCACTGTGCCAAAACAGAGAAGGGGATGTTTTTGTTGTTTTTTGTTGTTGTTGCTTCAAGTTGTTTCTAACTTATGGCACTTCTTAGGTGAACCCATCATGGGTTTTCTTGGCACAATTTATTCAGAAAGGGGGTTTCCTATTGTCTCCCTCTGAGGTGAAGAGGTGTGACTTGTCCCAAAGTCAACCCAGTGGGTTTCCATGGCCAAGCAGGAATCAACCTTGGTGTCTAGAAGTTGTAGTCCAACACTTCAAAACCTACACCATACTGTTTCTCATCTTTGATTTATGGTTATATTTTATTTATTATGGGTCATTCAGAAAGGATGAAAAAGTCTCTGGAAGTTGTTGTTTTATTTCTGCAATGTGAACAATGAAACTCCCTCACCTTCAGAAGTTTATTTTTCTACAAAAGCTGCACAGTCTTGCCATTAATTGCCCGTTTTACTGGAAATTATGTAGCCTTTCAGAAATGCATGTTAAGGGTTTTCCCTTACAGTGACATATATGGAGGCTGTGTTAAACTTTTAGTTTTTTTGTTTGACACAGCCATGTTTGTTTTGTGCAATATACTGTTTTTCTAAATAAAATAGCAATCTTGCACAAACAGAAATTCTTTTCTGCAGAAAACAGCAATTTTTACACAAAACCCCCATCTGCCATTTTGTGGGTTTTTTCTGCACAAAATTTATTGTGTGTCGTTTTTATTGTGCAAGATTTCCGATTTTGCACACGATGTTAATGTTTGTTCGTGTTGCAGGGACGCTGTTTATTGTGTGTAGGAATTTGCAATCTTTCCCAAACAAAACATGTGCACATTGAAGAGTTCTATGAACTTAGGGGTTCTGTATATCGAAAGCTTCACTTCCAAATATTGTGTAGTTTTCACAATTGTATTGTAGTTTGTGTTCTGCCAGGAACAACAATTACAACAACAAACCCCCCAAACCAAACCAAAAACCCAGCTTACTGTTTTCCTCCAGTTGTAAATTTCCTAGAAAGGTTGGGACCCTTGTTGGGAAACTAAGAAATTTTGTTTCCATCCCTACTCTAAACTAAACTCCATGCGCAGAAGAAAATTAAAAATTGGAGCAAACAACCAGAAACGAAAGAAAACGGGCATACCAGGGAAGGAACAGGCCTGGCCAGACAGAAGGAGAAAAGATGAGTGCAAACGAGTACAATTCGATCTTGGAGCAGATATTTCCTATCCAAACTGACAATAATCAAACCACCCTATGCTACTCATTCCCCTCCTCCTTTCCACAGTTCCCTCTTCCACGTTTCACATTTTTAATATGAAGCTTGTAATTTGGGGGAAAGTTTTATTGATTTTGTAGACGTAAGATCCTTTGTGGACACTCATTTTTTTTAAAAAAAAGTTAACTAATGAATTTGAAACTGCTCTTTCGTATCAATATTCACCCTGATTAATTGAACTGAAACGGCTCATTAAAACCCATGATGTTCCAATACTAAACAGCCTTTGTCTACGTTTGTATTAATCAGAGCTTGGAGAAGTTATTTAGAACGCTTAGTTTTCTCTGCTACTACATCCTCCCAGGCTCAGAGATTTTAAAAAAAAAACAAAAAACCCAACCACCCTCCCCCCCAAAAAAAAAGAAAGAAGAAGGAAAGAAGAGAAAGAACGGAAAATATTAAGGGAAGGGCATGCTCTGGGTCCCAGGGATCTGTTTTGGCTTCCTCCAGACTCTGGTCAGACTCAGCTGTTACAAAGCAAGCCAGCCACAGTTTGGGTGACCGAATGCTCTTTCATCACTACAGTCATTTCCAGGGGAGGGGTTTTTCAACTGTTTGCAAGGTGAGGAATTCTCAGAAACCAATAACACTTATAAGTAGTAAGCAATTTCTAAAGAGTAGTGATCCGTATGGTGTATTGGTTTTAACACTAGACTAAGACTTGAGATCATGTTAAGCAATGTCAAACCCATTGGGTGGCTTGGGCAAGGTCACCTCTCTTGGACTCAGAGGATGGCAAGGCAACGCCCCCTTTGAAGAAAGTTGCCAAGAAAAACCCCATGATAGTTCCACTTTGGGTTGCCGTAAGATTGGCACAACAACTTAAAGGCCACACAACAACAATAATTTTTAAGTAAGCGGAAAATGAGAGGAGATGTCAGGGCTTTAGGGTGTGTGCAGCCCATTCTGTTATAATATTTTAAAAATTGTAAAAGAGAAGCATGGGGGGACATGCTCTCCCTGAGTATCAATATGCTGGAGTCAGCCTTATTACCTTCAATTTAAATTATTTCTCTGAGCGGACATATCCCAGATTGGGGCTCCCTTGTTTTTCTTTTCAGTCACGCGTTCATCTCACCTAAGTATATGGTATGGATTTATGTATGAATGATGTATGTTGTTATGGTTCTATACAAACTTGCATTGGAATTCAGAGGGAGATTCTTTAGTTTTTCTTTGCTTTGACTAAACAAGACAGACGAGGCCATATTTTTTTTAAGTGTACACTCTCAATATCCTGGCCTTTTCATCCATTAAGTGTTGCTATATTCCAATTAAGGACGCTTGCTTGTTAGGAGCCCTGACCTGCTAGTGACTAGTTGCTTATTACACGGACTTGGTTTTCAGCCCCTGGAATGTGAAATACAGGATGATTTTTTTCCTCCACTTAAATGCTAGTAAGAAACCTATTTTTATCCAGAACTTTTGAAAGTTACGTCTGCTGTGTAGCATATCAATTTTTAATTTAATGTATAATTAACAGTCCCCTGGGTTTCATAACTCACTTTGAAACGCCAGGCTTTTCTCTGGTGTTATATTGCCGACCTATCTTTTGATAGCTGCTTGATCACAAAGCAAGGGGAAAAAAAGCCTGCTAGAGGGAGGGTCTAACTCAGGGCCACAGCACATGCTTGCATGCAGAAAATTACCACCTCCCTACTTGGTATCTCAAGTGGAGTTAGACAAGATTTGTGTCTGGGAAATTGGGGAGCACTGTCACTACTACTGACTAGACGGACCAGTGGCCAGAATCAGTAAAAGAAAGCTTTCCCTTGTTGCTCCCTAGATTTGCGCAGGGTCTCGGGCCTGGGCTGAGTTTCTAGTTTCTGAATCATATACAGAGATAGAGACAAGGGTTTGAATGAAAATTCTTCAGCTTTGGCAGGCTCCACCACTGGCTAGAGGCAGGTTCTCAGCTTCTTAGATAGTAGAGCAGCATCTCACTACAATTTGTAAAAAATGCTTCATGCTGCCAATTTGCAAAGACTCTCTAGGGCAGTCATTTGAGTTAGGCCTCCATCTTACCTCCAGTGCCAGTGCTATCCTTTGCCTCTGCTCTACATCCAACCATCTGGCTCGAAGCAAGTAAGCTAGATCACGAACAGTCCCTTTCGCCTCCTTTTCTCCCCCCCTTCTCCTTCCCCTCCTTTAGCTTTCCAAACCGGAAAATACATTTGTAATGGTTTCTTTTCATGACAATCTGTGAGTTTGTGTTCCTTGTTTAATCCATTACGCTTCATAAATCACCCATAGGCCATCTCTAGGGTACATTACACTATCGAAATAATGCAGTTTTTTGATGTACATTAACTGCCATGTTCCTGCTACTGTTACCCTAAAAGGTGGGAAGGGAATTTATGTGGGGTGTCCACAACAGTGTCAGTGTCTCCTTGAAAATTTGGGGAAATTATATTTTCAAACGGAGAGGAGACTTGTAGAGGAAAGTAACTTTGGGGATCTTTTCACTGTGTATACCAGGATTTAACTGCAGACAGATACTGGTTTTTAGTAAAATAGATGGTTTTGTTTAGGAAATCTGCAAAGATTGACACACAAACATACAAAACCAACACAGCCTATAAGACTACCAGAAGAAAGCACGGAGAGCAATAGATGTGAAAGATGGGAATCAAGCCTGGTGGCAATCCTTACCAATCCTGAGAGGTTCTATGGAAATGGAGAGGGTTGCACAGAGAAAGAGAGGGACCATCGTGCATTCATATCCTTATTTCATACCGTGAGGGGTGTTTGCTCTTACACTGGTGTTGTAACGGGACTTCTGTGACTTTTTGTATGAAATTGACAAACAAGGATCCAGAATGGCTGATGGCTTTCACTCTGGAGTAGCAACCAATTTGATTGGATTGAGACAAAACCTGGATCTCGGAAACGACGGGTGAACTAGGCACATCGTCGGGGACGCGAAGGTATGGTTTTAAATTGATTGTGATGCGACTTGCATTTCTGCATTGCGAGAGGAACTGTGACGTAGCTTGGAATGGGATGGAGTTGATCAAGAAAACTCATCCAGCATATATTTTATACTTTCTACGTCTCCACATTTCCTCTAGGTCCAGCATGAAACTTTCTGGTCCCCAAAGGGTCCGTGTGATCTCTCCCCCCCCACACCACACCCATGCACCCACCCCCCCCCCCCCCCCCCCCCCCCCCACCAACAACCCACTGTCATATTACCTCACGGCGCACCCCACCCCACCCTTACTCGTCCCACCACCACCCCGCCCCATCACCCGCCACAACCCGCACGCCCCCCGCTGCAACACTATAAACACACCCCCCAAGAAAACAACCGCACGCCCCCACTCTATCACACTACAACGAACAAAATCCCCACCTCCTCACCCTCGTCCCCTACTCCTTCCTTTCCCTCTTTTACCTTTCCATATCAACCTTAGATACAACAAATAAAGAGACACCCACCACGAAAAACGACATAAACCCCCCCCACAAAGACACACACACCCCCCAGTCTACCCCCCACAGACAACCAGAACAGCGGCCAACGTATTTGCCCACCTAACGACACACCCTCAACCGACGACACCCAGACCCCCACACAAAAACATCAACCCCCCCCCACCCCCCCAACACCCACCACCCCCCCACCCACCCCACACCCCCCACCCCACCCCCCCCACCCCCCAACCCCACCCCCCCCCCCCACCCCCCCCCACCCCACCCCACCCCCACACCCTGCCCAACAGACCCACCCCCCCCACAACAACCCCCCCCTCTGCCCCACCGGTAGCATGACCCTCCCCTCCTCTCGTAGACTTGAGTTCTACTTTGCATTTGAGGGGAAGTAGACTGAAGTCTTACAAAGGCTCCTGCTGCCCATTTCGTTCTTACAGTCGTTAAGTTGCTACACGAACTCTTCCCACACTACAGAATCTGAAGATCTCTACTTTGTGAGGCACCAGCATACCCCATTGTATCAGTTGATAGTGCTGTTTCTACAGCAAACAAAAACTGCATTTTCAATACTTGCAGACAACTGAACATAAAAAGCAACTGTACTTGTGGGTATATTGAACACAATGTGCACTAGCACAAAAGAAAAAACATTTTAGGCCATCTGATTTTCCATAGGACATTTTGGGCTCTGAACCGAAATGCCTAGTCCCAAGAGGGTCACGAATTTTGTTGTCAGTTCCTTCATCAGTAAATTTCTGGATGTAGCTATGGGGCTGCCATTACCTTCCATGTAAGATGCTGCCCCCAAAAGAAATTTTCCTAGTTCCACACTTTTAACTCTTGGAGCGTGAGAAAAGAAAATTATCTCCATCCAGACCTCTTAATTTTACAGTATTTTGCATCCTTTCCTGCAGTATTTTTTGGATGCCTAAAATCATACTTCTAACTGCTGCACTAAAGTTTAGATTACTACAAAGCCTAGAAACTGTGGGAAACTGCAAGGAAAATTTAATGGGGGTGGGGGGCCGAGGTCTTATTTGGAGGGGGATGCCCTCATTTTGGCCCCCTAGCTACTTCCTTGTCTCCTCTACCTGAAACTAGAATATTGATTTCGCCCTCCAGGGACAACAGACTTGAGTCAACCACCATGGTATAAGAGATGGAAAAGGATTCTACCAAAGGTGAGATTCTTGATGAAATCTTATTTACTTTGAAGCCATGTAGTAAGCTAAAGAGGACTGGTTTGGAAATCTACCATTCAGAGCTTGTGTTTATTTTTGTGACATAAAGTAGCCACACAGCTGTGGATATAATTTTTTAAACGGCATACAATTGTAGACATAGAAATGTGGCAGAAACGTTTCAGTCTATGGAGAAGCAAATAAATAAAAACAAAAACCAAGTATAATTTAGAAATAATGCAAAAAATACAATTTTAGGAAAAAATATCATTACAAAATGGATTCCATTTTTGCGGGAGGAGGAAAACAAAACAAATAATGATTTTTGTGTCTTGGACTTGGCAAATTAAGTTTGTGGGATTCCTGGAGCAACAAGACAACACTGAAGAACTACGGCCTGGTACAGCATCGGTGATCAGAATTGTGCTGGCCTGGGGCCGATTTTAGGGTCGGGAAAGCGGAGTTCCCTAAGTTCTAGCCTACTGTGGGTGCCATCAAGGCTCTCCCCCGTCCACATGGAGGTTTGCCATGATGATGTTACTTGTGGCGCAGCGTTCAAACTGGCATGTGCCACACTGCCATCATCGGGCTGTTGCGCTTAGCGTTGAGTGCAATGGCGCCCCGGGATGCATTCCCAGAAAGTCCGCTCAAAATGGGTTATTTTTATGCCTCCGTCCGGGGCAGCAACATGGTGGTTGTCTCACCAACCCCCTTTCTTCCCTATCTGTTGAGCTCCTAAGACCTTTTTTTTTTTTTTCTGCCAACTCTAGCCACCTCTGCTCTCTATATCGTTTTTGTCTCAGGAAGGGCTCAACCTACCCTTTTGCAAGGTTAGAGGTTCTTATGAGTCAAATCAATGCAGAAAGGTGACTTTGGGGCAAAGACACTTTGAGAGCAACAGCTCATAAGATTAAGGCATGTTGTTAAGTGCTTAAGTTCCATTGATTTCAATGAATTTGCTTTCCTCTTGATTGTGTCCACTATAATCTTCACTAGCTGGCCAAATAATTTGTGTGTGATGTCAATTGGTGTATTTTAGGCAGTCTTTCTCAAGATCTGTTTATAGCCTTCCAGAAGCACTGCGAGTCAGGCTTTTATTTAGCACTTCTTAACCGAGCGTTCTCAGAGTTGTGTCAGATTAGTCACAAGTAATTGGGGTTCTAGGGATTGTGCTTATAAGCTGCCACTGCGCAGCCTCCTGATAAATCTGAGTAGCTGCAGCAGGAAGCAGGAGTCATTGATCTCACACACCACTCATGTGCTTAAGGGGGGGGATGTACATGCTAAATCGAACAAAAACTATGAACATAACTGAGTGCATGAGCTTGTCTCACATGCTGCTGAATGCTGCATTTAGACATAAGTTATTTGTTTTCTCATTCTAAACCCAGAATTTGTACAAGAAAAAGGGGATTGGAAGAAAAAGATGGATCCCCTAAATTTGATGCCTTTTATACACAGAACCTCTCTAGAGTTTTAAAAGGGGATGCAAAGGCAATCAGTCTTAACCTTGCCATTAGGAATACACAACAGCAAACACTCAGCGCAACATTGCCATCCAACCTAAAGCTGGCCCCCCCCCCCCAAAGCAAAGAAAGTCCACTGCTTCTGAGGTTGTCTTTTCTACTGTCTCAACATTTCCTCCCGTAAAGAAACTGTTCCCTAATGTCTAGGTTCGATCTCCAACCCTTGTTAATTTGATCATTGGTTGTTGTTCTAGTCCTGGAGGGGCGCAAGCAGAAAAACAAGTGGCTCCTCCTCTATTGTGCTATATCTTCATATATTTCAAACATGCCTATCATGTCACCTCTTAAACTTTCTGCAGGCCAAAACATTCCCAATCCCCAAAGGCATCCCTCACACACCAGAGTAAGGAAACATTATTACCTCTAAAACGTTGACTGGAATTAGTATCCCCTTATTTCTCACCTTGTCTGTGGGGGGGGGCTGCTGGTGCTAGATTCAACACCTCTGGAGGGCCCACAAGTTCCCTTGACCACAATGTACCACCCTGGTGAAGTCACTTGAAGAATAGCCTGTGTATGGAACCTGGTCTTGTGAAAGGCTTCAATATATATGCACTCCTTGACTCCTTGCACAATAATGTCACCAACCACCTATTGGGCTGAATGACAAGAAGAGCCCTTCTTATAGGAAAAACCTACCTTTCTACGGGTTAGTAGATCATCATTTCACTAATTTTTTCTTGACAGACAGAAACTTCTTCCAGAAAGTATGCTCAGAGATCTCCTTCCTCAAATATCCTGGAACATGCTCTTCTTCTGTTTGGGCAGGCTTTCTTTCATATACTGTATTGATGTCAGATTCTGTTTTTCTCCTGTTTTCATTCTGTGGTATCATTTATTTTTTTTTGTCTCAGTGGCCCTTTTAAATAAACTTGGCATACTTTTCTTCTAAGATAGGTCGGTGTGTGATATGCTGGAAGTACCATGATGTTTCAGTGTGTGCTGAAAACCAGAGTCGGGAGTCTATCAGGGTTATAGAAGGGCCTTGGGATCGGAGCTTATTGCTTAGCTTTTTTAAAACTGTCTCCAGCCCTCAGCCTGGGTCCCAACAGGTCTAGCCACATTCCATCAGCACTTTTTGGAAGCTGAAAAGCTTCTGACTTCGAAAGAAAAATGTTGGCAGGACGAGCGTTTGGCTGGGACCAGGCTCATGGCAGCCAGTGGTTTTGGTGGTGATTTATGTTGGCGATAATCCTGCCTCCATCCATCAGGAGGTGGAGCTTGGTTTTCAATGTGAGTTGTAAGTTTCATAGTTTGCAGGAGCCTCTGTGCTCAAACTGACCTTGGCTGTTGAGAAATATTCGGTTTTTTACACAAACCATGGTTCCCACTTCACCTATCCAAATTGCTTGAAGGATTCAGAACGGAGGGTCATGGTTTGGACTCATTAACCCATGTCAACAAGACGCTGGGTTTTTTCGGGTCTTTTGGGCGAATCGATTTATTTTGGAAAATTACATGATTCAGTCCAAGTGGGGGAGGAACCGGCGGATTCAAATCCACCCTGGCCTTCTCCATCCCTGCTGCCTATCCATCTCCTGGCCTGACTCTCCTTTGCCCAGCGCCTTGCCTCTTTCCATCCCGGCCTGCCTCTCTGTCCTCCCAGCCGCACCCTCATCGGGCTGCCTTCTCCTCCTGTACCCTTGCTTCTCTGGCCTTCTCACCCCCCTCCTCCTTGCTCTCGGCCTTCCTCGACAGCCCCCAGCACCCAAACCTAGTGGGAACATGCTCACTGCTAAACGGTTTCTGACCGATCCAGGAATTGTTCAAGAGTTAAGTGGGAATGATCCTGTTTTCCAAAACACAACAATTTCTTTATAAAGCGGATGTGAAGGAGGAGAAAGGCAAAAAAGGAAACAGTCACTAACTATTAACTGTCCCATGGTGCCACCAAGGGTTCTTTCTTGTCTTTGCAACAACCAGAACTCCGCTGCTCCTCCCCGCACCAGTCAACTTTGACCTGTTACCATTATACTTCAGGCTACTCAACTGCAACCCCACCTAGGGTCAATTTATTGCCCTGGATTCGTCAAGGCAACCCAGGCCGTCAATAAGCTCCCTCACATGGAAGTGACTAGAAGTCCCCTCTGGTTTGAAAAACACTTTTTACAAAAAGTAAAAATTGGGCTCCAGTTTCGTCTGTTTTCACAAGATTACTTACAACTTTTGGGCGAGCTGTATTTACCCAGTGTTGTAACTCCTGCAGCCCACACTGAGTCAGCATGACATTGTGTTTAAGTTTTTGGTAACACTACTGCTTTGGAGAAAAACAGAGTTCAATTCCCAGGTCAGCCATGGAAAATCCACTGAGTGGCACCTTGCTCAAGTCCTTCTCTCTCGACCTCCGAGGAAGAGAATGGCCCCCAAAACCCCTCTGGACATCTTGCCAAGAAAGGAAAACCCTGTAGGTTTGCCTTAGGGTCTCCCATAAATTGGAAAAAAAAAAACTTGAACACACAATACACTGAGAGCCCACTCATCTGGCACAGTTTTTTGTAGCCACAATGATTCCACTTTAACTATAATGTTAAGTCCTATGAAGTCCTGTGATTAGGAATATATATAGCATTCTCCGCTAAAGCGCTCCTTGTACCACCACACTAAAAAATAGGTGATTCTTAGTGCAATATCTTGCTATAATCATGTAGTATGACTGGGCTGACAGAAAGGCCGCTATGCTGCCAAAATTTATATAGTGCTCTAACTGCCAGGCTCAGTGCTATGAAATTATCGGACTGTAGTTTTGGGAGCTGTTTCGCATTTTCTGTCAGAGAGCTCTGGTGCCACAACAAACTACAATATTCCCAGGATTCCATAGGATGGGAGGTATGACAGTTATAAAACAGTGTCAAACTGGCATTAATTCCGCAGTTTGGCAGCCAAGCCAAGTTGATGGTACATGCAGCTCTATTGGATAGCTCCTGCCCCACCAAGCTTAGTCTCCTAAACTAGGAGCTGCCTTTGAAGAATAAACCCAAGCGTATCCATTCCACTGTTTCTTTCCCCTCCTATTGCTGTTCAATTGGTTGAATGTATTTTAGCCCCATTTCAGTGACTTGCTGCCTCTGATACTCTAAGGCTATTAGTTTAGAAAGAAAGGCATGGCGCAGAGCAGAGGTGGAAGGAAAAAAGGTGGTGCTTGTGTCATAGGACCAATATTTGAGTAAGTAATCTTCGCCTTGTCAGGATGAGGGGTAGTAAATAAAACATGTTCGGACAAATTTGTGGGGCCGAACCCTTTCCACAACAATTTATCGAGCTCTTAACAATTCAAGTTATACGGAGGATGAACAGGAAGTCCTTTTTTAAAAGCTCCCAACATCATTTGTTTGTTTTCTTATGCCTTTATTACTCCATTCAGGCCCTTTAATCTTTAAATTACTGTTACAAAAGTGCATTTTTTTAAGTGGCAGATGGTCCCTGGCATGCTGACAGTAAAGGGAATCTTTTGCTGTTACAAACAGGTAACTCAATCTCCTTCCCCTCCCCCACATCCTGTCCTTCCTGAATAAATAGCTATTAAACAAGAAAGAAAAGTGTTAGAGATGCCCCTTATTTCTGCCCTAAAAGCAACAGCACACCTATGGATTCCGTTACAAGGTCCTTTACAACATCTAACAAAGGCAGGTTCCACATGTGCCATTGAAAGAGCTCTTCAGTATCCTCGTTGTTGTTGGTATGTGTGTAATAGAGACCGAAACACAGTTTTAGGGTGTTTTAAAATGTGTATTCATGTGTGATTCAGTGGCATCACTCGGGTTGTGTACTGGTGTGGTAAGTCATGGTGTTACCCCGCCCCATGACGTTATCATCTCACACATCACAGAATATTTAGTATTTTTTTGTTACTATTGTTAATATTACTCATTAATTGCCTGCATATCAACTGAATGGTCATGGTAACAGTTGTGACTAACCTAGGCAAAATTAAACTTATACCCTTAGTTAAAATTTCATGCGCACAGCCTCAGTCTTTTTTGGAATTTACAATATTACATAGTTTTATGGGATTGAAGTGAAAAAATGCGCGTAAAGGTGCTGTTCTAAATTTTTTTTTAAAGAATAAAAATTAAAACATTATTTGACATATTATTATGTTTAAAACGGACCTCTCCTCCACTGCGCCTCATCCCCACTCACCACCATCTTCAGCATTTAAAGGCACATGGTGCAAATTCACATCCCCTTTCTGCCAAGAAAACGTATGTTTGAGGCGCAGTGCTGTCACTCCTCTTTAGGGTGTCATTGGTTGGTTGTGATCCGTACTCCCCCTAATGATGCCACTGTGTGTGAGTATTGAAGGCAAGCGGTTTACAATCTTATCTCAATTCTTTGGGTTCTGTGTCTCACCTGCAAACAAAATGAACCATGGCCCGTGGGGTACATCTGGGCGATTATTCGCGGTTTGTGTCCTCGCGGGGGAACTCGGGCTACGAGGAGGCTGCGGCATTTACGCCCAGCCAGCTAATCTGTGAGGGGCGCCAGTCAGTGTGGCCCTTGGTAACATGTGGTGGCCACCATGAGGGCTCGGCGTGGGGCACAGCCCCCAAACTGCACTGGCTGGAAATTAGCAACTGGGGTGCGTTGAGCGCGCACCAATCACACCCTTCAAGGTAAGCTGCATTTGGCAGCTTCGTTTGCTCCCAAGAGGAGCTTTTGATGTGTTGGCACTGATGTGGGCAAAAAAAAAAATACGGGCGGCATGGCGCCGTTGTCTGTGAGCCCCTGTTTCCCATCCTCTGTCCAATGGGCAGAGGCGGTAACAACTTACACATAAAAAACTAAATAAATAATAAATAAATAAATACATAATCCTCTTTGTTTTTTGTGTATGATGTGGTGGTGAACTTTCTCAATTTTTCATTTCAGATCTTCTTTATTGCCCCTTCCTTGATTCTGGGAAGGAACCCTTGTTAGATCATCAATTTCTATCCCATGATTGCCTGTTTAAAAAATCAACTAGAGCTCTATTAAATATATAACATAGGCCAGGAATGGAAACAGAAAATCTGACGTCTCTATGCCAAGTTCCAGCATTATGATTCTACTTTTACGCCATAGTTTAACTAGGAATGCTGTGATTACACCGCAGGAAGACTGGACGCTGTTTGCCCAAACAAACAAACTTAAATTGACTTGTAATAAAAGCTACTTTGTACCAAAGGGAAATGCAAGAAAGAGAAAATTAAGGGTGCCATTTTTTTAAAGGATATAGGATTAAGACCAACAATAAACTCATTTAAATTACATTAAGATTCGGAACCATACGAGGTACTTAGGCCATTGCAGACCAGGATATTAAATAACCTTCTGAACGAAGGAGGATAGGAAGGATCGAGAGAAGCTGATATGAGGCTAACCTTTCGTCCTTACCCTTAGGTTTCCATAGTTCGAATGACAGAAGGCAAAAACACAAAAACATCCTACTAAACTTTCTAGGAGGAAGGGAAGAGCGATAACCCAGACAAATGTACTAGTGACAAACGAGTTGTTTTCAATCTCACTGAAAGTGGAAACAAAACAACGCATTGTTGCAGTTGGTAATCTATCCAGGATTCTTAATGAACTCAGAAAGAACTTGTCATTAACAATCTTAAAGATCAGCCTCTGTACCAGAAGTACTGGAGATTGGCCAGCATGACACCAATTTTTAAAAAGCGATCCAGAAAAAAAATCTAGCTTAACCTCAGTTCCTGTAAATGACTCGGGAAACTGCATGTACAGATTGAAGCCCTACTTGACAAAGAATCTGCATGGCTTCTCCAAAGATACATCTATATACTCAACCTCTTAGAGGTTTCTTTGCAAGTGTCACACAAACATGTAGGAGAATCGGCTTCAAAGCGCATGACCTACCTCAAACCTTCCAAAGTAGGTTGCGCTATTTCATAAAGTCCTATACCAATAAGTTATAGAAAACAAAATAAGAAATCTCTTACAGACCATAACAGATCTTTAGACAGAAAGTAGCCAGGCAATACTCAATAGCAATTTTTTCTTAATGAGCAATTTTACATCTTTATTGGTACTTCTTTTTAACTTGTTCATTAAATGTGTCTTGGCGTGGTGTGTAAAACTATTGCCGAGTCATTTTGCTGATGGGACACTGTCCTTACTTAGGGTAATGAGGATCAAAAATGGATTGTAAAGACATTCAAGAGGCTCTTGCCCAAACTGGGAGAATGGGCAAATGGAAATTCCATGTACAACGTGTGAGGGCTGTCTATTCAAACAGCATCACAACAATAACAACACTCCAACTTCACATTTACTACACCAATGAGGTCTGGAATACCAGTGATGGACCAAAGAATGGGGGATTTGTTGTTGGGGCAGATAATCCCAGTGAAAATGATTGCACCAGTGTGTGGTCTACCTGTTAAAAAAACGGGCAAGCAACATGTCATGTGGCCAAGCAACGTCAGAACAGAATGAATTCCAATGATGGCAAAAGTTATTAATGAAGAACACAAGTTAGGCGACACTCTAAGGAGTTGCTTTTGCCCTCAGTCTACTGGGAAGGGCAAGATTCCACCCCTCCTGGACTCTCTTACCCAAGGAGTTAACTACGTGCCCAACGACTTCTTCACTCTTGAACTCAGTTTGCAGGGATCTGAGAAGTAAGGCAAGGACAAATGGTAAAGGTGGGAGGGGAGAAACACTGCGGATATTTTAAAGCAGCTGAAAAAAAGGGCGATTGACACGAGGATTCATGGGAATTGTTCCTTGGAAGTTGGAGGTTATGTGATGCTTACGATATTCCCTTTCGGCGTCACCATCAGAATGGCCTACCTTCTGTGCTATCACAAGGTGTCATCCTGCCATCTTTTTGGCCATGAATCCCAGCGCTTGGATTTGGCAGTACTGTTCTTGGCAATACTCTGCTGCAACGATTCTGGCCATCATCTTTGTGTTCATCTCTTACTGTTTTTTCGCTTCAGTGGATAAACCTTGGGTTTAGGATGCTGATTCTGGTTTCTCCATTGCTGTGCATAATTTACCGTGGGCTCTTGTTAGGTCTTCTCCCTTACCTTTCCCCTGTGTACCATTGAAGCCTCTGCTTCTTTCAGGTGTCCTGCTCAAAAAACAGTTGAGTAGCAACGAGGCATTAGCTGTTCTGGTTGCTTCCTTGTCATGGGCTTTTGGGAGGGGGTAGTAAAAGGCACTGAATACAGCGACCCGGCTGGGGGGGAGCGTAGAAAAAAGCGGGCCTGATGGCGTTTCCAGGGGAGGGCGGCCCTCCGGTTATTAATGGTTCTGTTAAAAAAGTCATGCCAGGCACACATCGACGTTGGTAACGGATTTTGCAAAGGGATCTTGCCGCACCTTTGAGACTACGTGAGACATGGTAACAGTAAAACTTTAATAATCCTCTTGACCACAGTCGAACAAAGCACCCGGGATGGCCACCGCAATGGCATCTGGTTTATCGGAAGGGGTGAACATACCCTGTATCTGACCTCGAGAGGTGAGGTGAGATGTGTTTCCCAGTCCAAAAGCGCAGTATTGAAAGTCGGGAAAGGAGGGAGGGACTTCGTGAAAGATGGTGAAGACTGAAGTGCAGGGGAAAGATAGGGTAAGGGGGTTTGAGTAGTTGAAGCTGCAACAGGGGGAGTGCCGTGAGAAGGACAGAAAACAATAAAAGAACACGGCTTGGGAAAAGTGGGCCCTCATCCACAAGTGCGAAAAAAACCTGTCCGTATGTACATTGCCAGAGAGAAAAGATATAAGAAGCTGTCTTACTGCGATTTTGACAGAAAGCAAAAGACCTTTGCAGTTTTGCTGAAGCTATTTAACGGGAATGAAAGAAACAGACCAAAAGGAGAGGAGAGGAGAATCCTTAGTGATGGGATAATAAATATAAGACCCGACTTGTTTACTGCAGAACATCACCGGTGCTGGCCATTGTGTGCATTAGACCCATAAGATGGGCTAAGTTGTGCTTCAACGGCAGAGGACATATTCTAACAGGATTGGTATTTTCCACATGAGGAAATGTGAGATGATACACCAGCCACAAATTCTTTTTAATTACTAAAGCACTTGTACTTGAGTCTTTAGTTAAAACCATAATGGCAAAATGCTTCTTGCCCTACGTGGTCAGATGGATTCCAGAGGATAGCAATAAATAAACAACTTTAAAATATTTATATTCTAAGATTTTAGTTGCAGAGGTCAGGGACGTACTTCTCAGGTCCTTGTTCTCACTAGGGAAATTTAGGGAGAAGAAGATCTTCAAGAAAAATGCTATTCATAACGAACAGAGAGACATTACAGCTTGTTTCAGCACAATTATTGGAGGCACACACAAAAGATAATTACCATCAAAACCTTGCATTTGGCATCCCCCAATGATTATCTCAAAATTACACAACAGGGTAAAACACACCCCGATTAGTTGAAAAGCTAGTTTTTGGACTTAACCCCAACTTTCCCAGACGAGGGATTACAGGTGTTTGTAGTTTAGAAGTGTTAACTGTTAAAAGATATACAGTGGCTTTCCTTATTACATGGAGATTTCATTAGCACCTTCTTTCACAGGGTTTATGTGAGCAGTCTTTCCTATTATGACAGATCTCTGAATTTGGCTCCTCTTTTCTACGGAAGGAGGAGTCTATCCGGTCGATAACATAACAATGCCAAGGGAAGATCTCAGCCCCAGTTACAAAATACTGCCTCCTCTACTCACAAATGACATAGTTCGATCAGTATACAGCAGGGAGCAGAACCAGAGGTTTTTGGATTAAAGCGCAGAAGGAGGAAGATTATGGGTGAAGGGGAAGAGGGAGGATTGTGTGTCAGGGGAAGAAATAGATACAGAGGATGTGGAAAACCAAGCGGGACAAGTTATGAAGGAGCTCTGGTGAGGTGTTGTGGTGGTAATAGTATGGGTTTCTTTTTAATTCTGAGACATATTTTGAAGCTCCTAGTCCCCTTGAGTCACATACATCATCACTTTCCTGTACGTTTTTGTAGCCTATGGATGAGGATGGAAAGACACTTTTGGTAGAAAATGAACTCTATTGTGAAGCAGCAATATGAGAAAATTACATGGTGCTGGATTCCAGTGGCAGCAATATTTAATGGAAGTCTACGGAGATGTTAATGTGCTGATGAATGGTGGGTGTTTTTATCAGGCTAATTTGGATGCAAATGCTTGGGAATCCTATTACACTGTGGTTACAATGCTTTTACAGTGTGAGATTACAGCGACATAGCATTTCTAAGCAGCCCATCTGAAGGCTGAGGTAATGATTCTATTATAATCCAGAATTATTAATGCTGGGGGAGACCATTATAATGCAAATTTGTGACTGTCAACTGATAAAAAATATCCAGGGTGATTATGCTGCAATTTGAAAAGAGAATCAAATGGAACATTTTTTTTCTAAAATAATGTTGGCATAAATTTGCATGACGGATACCTGAGTCTGTGTAGTGGCCATCTTATGCAAAGGCTTGTGGTGGATTCCCATTGGAAAATGTAAAGGATTAACATGCAAAATGAACATGCCTTTAGAAACTTTGCCATTGGGTACAACTGCACAAGGGAGAGGTAGGAAGTTCGGTCAGCAAAGTACCTTCTACCTTGAGCATGATTTGGAGGAGGTAGGAAATCACCTCTTTGGTCATACATTTTACACATAGTTTTATCTCAGACATTGTGGGCCATACAACTCCTCGATGGATGAATATCGTTCGAAAAAGCAAAACAAGCAGACCTTGGGGGGGGGGGGAGCTACATTTTAAAATAACTATATAACTTAAAATTCATTATTTGCCATGGTAGCTTGGAGATTCTAGGAGCTATAGTCAAAAATAATATTTCTAAGCTCTGGAAACAGGTCTCTGTACTCTGTTAGGTATGAGTGGCTTTTATGCCCCTATGATGCAGGTCAGGGGAAAGAAGAAGCCTATTTTGACCTATAATAATATAAAATATAAGTCATAGTCCATACTGCCTCTAGGGTTGCAGCTACACTGCAGAATTCATGCCTCTCCCATTGTTAGAGCCACAAACCTCATCTTGTAAGCAGCATAGCACCCCCAACATGACCATTTCCATATTATTAGCATGCTAAAGGACATGTTTAGAAATTTTCCTTTAATAATAATAATAATAATAATAATATTTATTTATATACCGCCCTATGGCAAACCAATTCGGGCAGTTGACAACAGTAAAATATAAAATATAACAATTAAAAACACTTTATCCCTCCCCCCCTTAAGACAATATTAAACAGTATAACATATTAAAAACACAACATCAAGCATAAAAACAGCAATTAAAACCCTGATATCCCTCTGTTGATCCTCGACCATCACTGAGATGGGGCCACGGGAGGAATGAGGGAATCAGGGAACCTGGGCTGGGATGGTTAGTCTGGAAAGGCCTGCTGGAAGAGATCCGTCTTGACCGCTTTTTTAAAGCTGTCTAATGATGTTATCTGACGGATCTCATCTGGCAGGTCGTTCCAGAGTTTGGGGGCAACAGCAGAGAACGCCCTCTGGGAGGTCGCCGCAAGCCTAGATTTTAAAGGCTGCAGTAAGTTCTTCCCAGAGGACCGGAGAGTGCGGGGAGGATTGTACAGGAGGAGGACTTGCTATTATAGGGATCTACAGAGACTTCTAGAGGTCTTTGGGAGCTCTCTATAGATATCCTTCTAGTGTCCAGCTATAGGAAAATAGCTGGATGCATTCCCAGCGTGGTGTCATGGTTTGAGCAATTATGACACTGGGGACCAGGGTTTGAATCTCTGCTTGGCCATGAAAACCCACTGGATGCCCTTGGGCAAGTCACACACTCTCAGCCTCATAGGATGGCAGTGGCAAACTCCCTCTGAAAGAATTTCCCAAGAAAACCCTCTGATAGGTTTGCCTTAGGGTCACCATAAGTCGGAAACGAACAAGGCACACAACAACCCCTAGTGATCCCCCTTGCTCTCCAACAACATAGAAATGGCCGTGTTGGGGGCTGTATTGCTTACAAATGGTTTTTTTGGGGGTGGGGATTTCATCATTGCATGGTTGGAACATAATTCTGGCTTCTACAATGATCAAAAGATGAGTTGCGATAGCATAAATCTGACTTACACCCTCATAATTCACTAACAAGAAGCCAAGCTATGTTTAAAAATAAGCTGTACATTTTCTATGATCTCTGTCTGGTTTTTGGTCTTCCAACCCTTTACCTCCCTCTGTGATCTAAATTTAGATAGCACCTGAATGCTATATAAAAAATAGCCCTTGCTGTGGCCTTTCCCACCTTTCTCCTTTAAACTACATCCTTCTCCGGTGTGTCTCTACTGAGCAAATTAAGAGCAAATTTGCCAGTGCATTTTCTCCAGGTCACCTTGTGAAAGAAATCTGCAGGACATTTCACGGGTTTTATTGTTGTTATTGTCGTTGCTCTTCATAGCCTTAATCCCAGGTTGGTCCTATCTAGCCCTGACACACCTGACATTTTGGAACATGTTCAAACTCATTTCCCCAAGTTCCCTGGCTGGTTGAGCTGTTTTTCACCACTCTGCCAAAGCCTGAGAAGTGTCTTTGTTTAGTTTTCCCCTAAAGTCTGAGAGCCTTGCAGGATCCATTAGCAAGTATTTTGGCAAAGAGGTGTCATTTTGTAAAATACTCTCTCTCCCCCTCCCCTGCCTCAGCTGGCAGCCCTTCAGATTTTAATCCTTGTTTAAATTACTTGGAAATAAACAAATACAGAGCAGGCAGGGTGAACGAGTGAGAGTTTCGGATTGCGTAAGGATGAATGGTCACCCCTCAAAGTACCACGAAGGTTAGAGCTGTCTAATTTTTATAGTATTTGGTAATGGAAATATAGGTATTTTTGACTCCATTTTTATTTCAGTTACAGCTTGTCTTGATCTTTCTTTCAGCAGTTCAATTTGAAAGTTCTCCAGGACCACTGTGCCAAAACAGAGAAGGGGATGTTGTTGTTGTTGTTGTTGTGTGCCTTCAAGTTGTTTCTAACTTATGGCACCTCTTAGGTGAACCCATCATGGGTTTTCTTGGCACAATTTATTCAGAGGGGGTTTGCCTTTGTCTCCCTCTGAGGCTGAGAGGGTGTGACTTGCCCAAAGTCACCCAGTGGGTTTCCATGGCCAAGCAGGGAATCAAACCTTGGTGTCTAGAGTTGTAGTCCAACACTCAAAACACTACACCATACTGTTTCTCATCTTTGATTTAGGTATATTTTATTATTTATGGGTCCATTCAGAAAGGAGAAAAAGTCTCTGGAAGTTTGTATTTCTGCAATGTGAACAATGAAACTCCCTCACCTTCAGAAGTTTATTTTTCTACAAAAGCTGCACAGCTTGCCATTAAATTGCCCAGTTTTCTGGAAATTATGTAGCCTTCAGCAGAAATGCATGCAGGGTTTCCCTACATGACATATATGGGGCTTGTACCTTTCCCTGTTTTGACACAGCCATGTTTGTTTTGTGCAATACTACTGTTTTCTACAATAAAAATAAGCAATCTTGCACAACAGAAATCTTCTGCAGAAAACAGCATTTTTACACAAAACCCCCATCTGCCTATTTTTGTGGGTTCTGCACAAATTTTCTTGTGTAGGTTTTTTATTGTGCAAGATTTCCGATTTTGCACAAGATGTTAATGTTTTTGTTGTGCAGGACTGCTGTTATTTTGTGTAGGAATTTGCAATCTTTCCCAAACAAAATGTGCACATTGAAGAGTTTATGAACTTAGGTTCTTATACTAGAAAGCTTCACTTCTCAAACTATTGTGTAGTTTTCAAAATGTGTAGTTTGTGTTCTGCCAGGAACAACAATTACAACAACAACACCCCCCAAACCAAACCAAAACCCAGCATACTGTTTTCCTCCAGTTGTAAATTTCTAGAAGGGTTGGGACCCTGTTTGGGAAACTAAGAAATTTCTGTTCCATCCCTACTGTAAACTAAACTCATGAGCAGAAGAAAATAAAAATTGGAGGAAAAAACCAGAAGAAAGAAAAAGGGAATAACAGGGAAGGAAAGGTCTGGCCAGAAAGAGAAAAGATGATGTGCAAACTGAGTACAATTCGATCTGGAGCAGAATTAGGGTTGCCATAATTGTCCACTTTTACCAGGGACAAAATGTGGAACAAATTCAAGACCAAACTGTAGGACAACTGCAGGACAAAACTCAGCCCAAAATGTAGGACATTGAAGAAAAATGGTGGACCTTAAATGTCCTACATTTTGAGCTGAGTTTTGTCCTGCAGTTGCCCTACAGTTTGGTCTTGAATTTCTATCCAACTGACCAACTAAATCAACCACCTATGCTACTCATTCTCCCTCCTCTTTCACAGTTCCCTTCTTCACGTTTCACATTTTTAATATGAAGCTTGTCATTGGGGGGAAAGTTTTATTGATTTTTGTAGAAGTAAGATCCTTTGTGGACTATTTTTTTAAAAAAATGTTTAACTAATGAATTTGAAACTGCTCTTTCAGTATCAATATTCAACCCTGATTATTTGAACTGAACGGCCTCATTAAAATCCCAGATGTTCCAATAATAAACAGCCTTGGTAAGTTGTATAATCAGAGCTTGGAGAAGTTATTTAGAAAGATTAGTTTTCTTGTACTACATCCTCCAGGCTCAGAGATTGTTAAAAAAAACAAAAAACAAAAAAAAAAAACCAAAAACCCAAAACCAACCCCCCCCAAAAAGAAAGAAAGAAAGAAAGAAAGAAAATAGTAAGGGAAGGGCATGCTCTGGGTCCCAGGGATCTGTTTTGCCTCCTCCAAGACTCTGGTAGACTCTGCTGTTACAAAGCAGCCACAGTTTTGGGTGACCAGAAATGCTCTTTCATCACTCCAGTCATTTCCAGGGGAGGGGTTTCAATGTTTGCAGGTGAGAAGTCTCAGAAACAATAAACTTATAAGTAGTAAGCAAATTTTAAAGTAGTGAGCCAGTATGGTGTAGTGGTTTGAACACTAGACTAAGACTCTGGAGATCATGTTTAGCCATGTAAACCCATTGGGTGAGCTTGGGCAAGTCACACTCTCTTGGCCTCAGAGGATGGCAATGGCAAGCCCCCTTTGAAGAAAGTTGCCAAGAAAACCCCATGATAGTTCCACTTTTGGGTTGCCCTAAGTTGGAAAAAAAATTAAAGGCACACAACAACAATAAGTTTTTAAGTAAGGCTGGAAAATGAGAGGGAGATGTCAGGGCTTTTAGGGGTGTGTGCAGCCCATTCCTGTTATAAGTATTTAAAATGTAAAAAGAGACATGGGGGGACATGCTCTCCTGAGTATCCACTTATGCTGGAGTCAGCCTTATTACCTTCAATTTAAATTATTTCTGAGTAGACATATCCAAGATTGGGCTCCTGTTTATCTTTTCAGTACGGTTAATCTCACCTATAGTATTATGTATGGATTTATGTATGAATGTAGGTATGTGTTTTGGTTTCTAATACAAACTGCATTGGAATTCAGAGGGAGATTCTTTAGTTTTTCGGTGCTTTGACTAACAAGACAGACGAGGCATAAAGCGTACACTCTCAATATCCTGGCCTTTTCATCCATAAGATGTGCTATATTCCAATTAAGGACGCTGTTAGGAGCCTGACCTGCAGTGACTAGGTGCTTATTAAAAGACTTTGGTTTCAGCCCCTGACTGTGATAATACAGGATGATTTTTTCCTCACTTAAATGCTAGTAAGAAACCATTTTTATCCAGAACTTTGAAGTTACGTCTGCTGTGTAGATATGCAATTTTTAATTTAATGTATAATTAACAGCCTGGTTTCATAACTCATTTGAAACGCCAGCTTTTCTCTGGTGTTATTTGCTGACCTATCTTTGATAGCTGCTTGATCACAAGCAAGGGGAAAAAAAGACCCTGCCTAGAGGGAGGGCTCTAACTCAGTGCCACAGCACATGCTTTGCATGCAGAAAATACCAACCTCAATACTTGGTATCTCCAAGTGGAGTTAGAAAAGATTTGTGTCTGGAAACTTGGGGAGCCACTGTCAACACTACTGAACTAGACGGACCAGTGGCCAGAATCAGTAAAAGAAAGCTTTCCTTGTTGCTACCTAGATTTGGCAGGTCTCAGGGCCTGGGCCTGAGTTTCTAGTTTTCTTGAATCATCTACAGATAGGAGACAAGGGTGAAAATTCTCCAGCTTTGGCAGGCTCACCACTGGGCTAGAGGAAAGGTCTCCAGCTTAGCTAGTAGAGCAGCATCTCACTACAATTTGTAAAAAATGCTTCATTGCTGCAATTTGCAAAGACTCTCTAGGCAGTCATTGAGTTAGCCTCCATCTTACCTCCCAGTGCCAGGGCTCATCCTTTGCTCTGCTCTACATCCAACATCTGGCTAGAAGCAAGTAAGCTAGGTCAAGAACAGTCCCTTTAGCAGAGATTTCCAAACAGGAAAATACATTCTGTATATGTTTCTTTTCATGACAATCTGTGAGTTGGTGTTTAATCCACTATGCTTCATAACATCACCATAGGCCATCTCTAGGGGTACATCTACACTATAGAAATAATGCAGTTTGATGCTACATTAACTGCCATGGTTCCATGCTACTGTTACCCTAAAAGGTGGGGAATGTGGGGGTCCTCACCAACAGTGTCAGTGTCTCCTTGAAATTTTGGGGAAATTATAGTTCAAAAGGAGACTTGTAGAGGAAAGTAACTTTGGGGATCTTTCCACCTGTGTATACCAGATTTAACTGCAGACAGATACTGGTTTTAGTAAATAGAATGGTTTTGTTTAGAAATCTGCAAAGATGCACACAAACATACAAAACCAACACAGCCTATAAGACTACCAGAAAGAAAGGCACGGAGCAATAGATTGTGAAAGATTGGGAATCAGAGGTGGCAATAATTACCAATCCTGAAGAGAGTTCTATGGAAAATGGAGAGGGTTGCACAGAGAAAATGAGAGGGACCCTCTGTGCATTCATATCCTATTTCATACCGTGAGGGGTGTTTGCTATTACCACATGGTGTGGTAAAGACTTCTGTGACTTTTGTATGGAATTGACAAAAAGGATCCAGAATGGCTGATGGCTTTAACTCTGGAGTAGCAACACTTTGATTGGATTTGAGACAAACCTTGGATACTCGGAAAAGAAGGGTGAATAGGAACATCGTCTGGGTGAACTGGAAGGTATGGTCTTTAATTGCTTTGTGATGAGACTTGCATTGTCTGCATTGCAAGAGGAAATGTGAAGAGCTTGGAATGGGCTGGAGTTGATCAGAAAACTCATCCAGCATATATTTTAGTACTTATCTATGTCTCCCACATATCCTTAGGTCAGCATGTAAATTTCTGGTCCCCAAAGGTCAGTGTGATCTCTCAAAAACATGCCCAATGCTAAATATTACTTATGGAACCCCTTTTCCAGCTAGAAGAGTGCACTAAAACTACAGAATCCTAAGATATAACCATGTTTTTCCTTAGAATCAGTATGTGGCAAGATCTTGTAGCACCTTTGAGACTAACTGAAAGAAAGAAATTGGTAGCATGATCTTTCGTAGACTTGAGTCTACTTCTGCATTTGAGGAAGTAGACTGAAGTCTACAAAGGCTCATGCTGCCCATTTCTTTCTTACAGTTAGTTTCAAAGGTGCTACAAGATCTCTTCACACACTACAGAATCCTGAGATCTCTACTTTTGTGAGGCACCAGCATACCCCATTGTATTCAGTGATAGCTGCTTGTTTCTACAGCAAAACAAAATACTGCATTTTCAGATCTTGCAGACAAACTGAACATAAAAAGCAACTGTACTTGTGGGTATATTGAACAAAATGTGCATATGCAAAAGAAAAACATTTTAGGCCATTTGAATTTTCCATAGACATTTTGGCCTGAACAGAACTGCTAGTCCCAAGTAGGGTCAATGAATTTGTGATGTCAGTTCATTCATTCAGTAAATTTCTGAGATGTAGCTATGGGGGAGGCCATTACCTTCCATGTAAGAATGCTGCCCCCAAAAGAAATTTTCCTTCAGTTCCAACTTTCTAACCTCTTGGAGAGTGAGAAAATGAAAATTATTCACATCCAGAACTCTTAATTTTACAGTATTTGCATTCCTTTCCTGCAGTATTTCTTTGGATGCCTAAATCATATTTCTAAATGCTGAACTAAAGTTTTAGATTACTACAAAGCTAGAAATGTGGAAACTGAAGGAAAATTTCATGGGGTGGGGGGCAGAGGTCTTATTTGGAGGGCAATGCCCTCATTTTGGCCCCATAGCTACTTCCTTGTCTCCTCTAACCTGAAACTAGAAATGATTTAGCTCTCAAGGGCAACAGACTGGAGTAACCACCATGGTAAGAGATGGAAAAGGATTCTACCAAAGGTGAGATTCTTGATGAAAATATTATTTTCTTACTTTGAAGCCATGTAGTAAGATAAAGAGGACCTGGTTTTGGAAATCTACACATTTCAGAGGCTTGTGTTTTATTTTGGTGAAATAAAGTAGCACAAAGCTGTGGATATATATTTTTTAAAATGGCATACAATTGTAGAAATGTGCAGAAACATGTTTCAGTCTATGGAGAAGCAAATAAAAAAACAAAACAAGTATACATTTAGAAATATGCACAAAAATACATATGTTAGGAAAAATACATACAAAAATGGATTCCATTTTTGCAGGAAACAAAAAAAATGATGCCTTGGAATTTGTGGCAAATTAAGTTTGTGGGATGGGAGAAACAAGACAAAACTGAGACTAAGGCCTGGTACAGAATTGTGCTGGCCTGGGGCCGATTTTAGGGCTCGGGAAAGTGGAGTATCCATACGTTCCCTAGCCCTACTGTGGGTGCCATCAAGGCTCTCCCCCATACACATGGAGGCTGCCATGATGATGTACTTGTGGCGCAGCGTTCAAATGGCACTGTGCCACACAGACATCATCGGTGTGCGCTAGAGTGCCAATGGCGCCCCGGGTGCATCCCAGAAAGAATCCGCTCAAAATGGGTTCTTTTTATGCCTCCGTCCGGGACAGAAACAGGCGGTGTCTCACCACGCCTTTCTCCCTATCTGTTGAGCTCCTAAGACCTTTTTTTTTTTTTGCAACTCTAGCCACCTCTGCTCTCTATATCTGTTTTTGTCTCTCAGGAAGGGCTCACACCTACACCCTTTGCAACGTTTAGAGGTTCCTTATGAGTCAAATCAATGCAGAAAGGTGACTTTGTGGGCAAGAACTTTGAGAGCAACAGATCAATAAGATTAAGGCATGTTGTTAAGTGCTTAAGTTCCATTGATTTCAATGAATTAGGCTTTCCTCTGGATTGTGTCCACTATTAATCTTCTACTAGCTGGCCCAGAATAATTTGTGTGATTGTCAATTGGTGTATTTTAAGGCAATTCTTTCTCAAGATCTGTTTATAGCCTTCCAGACAGCCAATGAAGAGTCAGGCTTTATTTAGCACTTCTTCAACCTGAGTGTGCTACAGAAGTAACAAGTAATTGGGGTTCTAGGGATTGTGCTTATAATGCTGCCACTGAGCAGCCTCCTGATAAATATGAGTAGCTTGCAGCAGGAGCAGAGTCATTGATCTCCACACACCACTCATGTGCTTAAGGGGGGATGTACACTTGCTAAATCTGAACAAAATATTGTAAACAACTGAGTGGATGAGCTGTCTCACATGCTGCTGAATGCTGCATTTAGACAGAAGTTATTTGTTCTCATTCTAAACCAGCATTTTGTACAAGAAAAAGGGGATTGGAAGAAAAAGAGATCCCCAAATTTGATGCCTTTTATACACAGAACCTTAGAGTTAAAAGGGGATGCAAAGGCAATCTAGTCTAACCCCTTGCCATCGAGGAATACACAACAGCAACACTCCAGCAACATGCCCATCCAACCTAAAGATGCCCCCCCCCAAAAAAGAAAGTCCACTGCTCTCTGAGCTTGTCTTTTCTACTGTCAAACATTTCCTCCAGTAAAGAACTGTTCCCTAATGTCTAGGTAGAATCTCCAACCTTGTAATTTGAATCCATTGGTTGGTGTTCTAGTCCCTGGAGCAGCAGAAAACAAGTGGCTCCATCCTCTATGTGATATATCTTCATATATTTCAACATGCCTATCATGTCACCTCTTAACTTTCTGCCAGGCAAAACATTCCCAATCCCCAAAGGCATCCCTCACTACACCAGAGTAAGGAAACATTATACCTCTAAACTGTTGATGAATTAGTATCCCCATTATTTCTCACCCATTGTCTGGGGCTGATGGGGACTAGAATTCAACACCATCTGGAGGGCCACAAGTTCCCTTGACCAGCACTGTACACCACATGGTGAAGTCACCTTGAAGAATAGCCTGTGTATGGAACCTGGTCTTATGAAAGGCTTCAATATATATTGAACTCCTTGACTCCTTGCAAATAATAGTCACCAACCACCTATTGGGCTGAATGATCAAGAAGGAAGACCTTTCTATAGGAAAACCTACCTTTCTACGGGTAGATCATCATCACTTAATATTTTTCTCTGAAAGACAGAAAACTGCTTCCAGAAGTTATGCTCAGAGCATCTCCTCTCCTCAAATATCAGGGATACCATGCTCTTCTTCTGTTTGGGCAGGCTTTCCGTTCATATACTGCTATGATGTAAGATCTGTTTTTCTCCTGTTGCTCATTCTGTGGTATCATTTTATTTTTGTCTCAGTGCCCTTTAAATAAACTTGGCATACTGTTCTTTCTAAGATAGGTGTGATATGCTGAAGTACCATGATGTTTCAGTGTGTGCTGAAAACCAGAGTCAGGGAGTCTATCAGGGTTATAGAAGAGGCCTTGGGATAGGAGCTTATTGCTCAGCTTTTAAAACTGTCTCCAGCCATCAGCCTGGGTCCCAACCAGGTCCTAGCCACATTCCATCAGCACTTTTTGGAAGCTGAAAAGCTTTCTGACTTCTAAAAAATGTTGGCAGAGCGTGGCTGGGACCCAGGCTCATGGCAGCCAGTGGTTTGGTGGTGATTTAGTGTGCGATAATCCCTGCCTCCATCCATCAGGAGGCTGGAGCTGGTTTCAAATGCTGAGTGGTAAGTTTCATAGTTTGCAGGAGCTCTGGCTCAAACTGACTCTTGGCTGTTGAGAATATTCGGTTTAAACCACCATGGTTCCCACTCAATCCAAATTGCTGAAGCGATTCAGAAAAGGAGGGGCATGGTTTTGACTCATTTAACCCATGTCAAAAAGACGCTGGGTTTTTCAGGGTCTTTTGGGCTGAATCGATGTATTTTGGAATAAATTGATTCAGTCCAAGTGGGAACCAGGCGGATTCAAATCCACCCTGGCCTCTCCATCCCGGCCTGCCTCTCCATCCTCCTGGCCTGACTCTCCTTTGCCCAGGCCTTGCCTCTTTCCATCCCGGCCTGCCTCTCTGTCCTCCCAGCCTGCATCTCCTCCATCCGGGCTGCCTTCTCCTCCCCTGGACTCCTTGCTTCTCTGGCCTTCTCCACCCTCCGCCTCCTTGCTTCTCCGGCCTTCTCCACCCACAGCCCCCAGCACAAACCATAGTGGGAACATGCTCACTGCTAAACCGGTTTCTGAACCGAATCCAGGAATTGGTTCAAGCAGTAAGTGGGAATGATCTGTTTTCCAAAACACAACAATTTCTTATAAAGGGATTGTGAAGGAGGAGAAAAAAAGGAAACAGTCACTAACTACTTTAACTTGTCCCATGTGTGCCACAAGGTTCTTTCTTGTCTTTGCAACACCAGAATCAGCTGCTCCTCCCCGCACCAGTCAATTTGACCTGTTACCATTATACTTCAAGGCTACTCAACTGCAACACAACCTAGGTCAATTTTCTGCCCTGGATTCGTCCAAAGGCAACCCAGGCCGTCAATAATGCTCCCTCACTATGGAAGTGACTAGAAGTCCACTTCTGGTTTTGAAAAACACTTTTTTTTAAAAAAGTTAAAATTGGGCTCCAGTAGTCTGTTTAACAAGATGAATTACAACTTTTGGAGAGCTGTATTTACCCAGTGTTGTAAATCACTGCAGCCCACACTGAGTCAGCATGACATAGTGGTTTAAGTTTTGGACTACTGCTTTGGAGACCAGAGTTCAATTCCCAGGTCAGCCATGGAAATCCACTGAGTGACCTTGATCAAGTCACTCTCTCTCAGCCTCAGAGGAAGAGAATGGCAAACCCCCTCTGGACATCTTGCCAAGAAAACCCTTGTAGGTTTGCCTTAGGGTCTCCATAAATTGGAAAAAAAAACTTGAACACACAATACACTGAGAGCCCACTCATATGGCACAGTTGTAGCACAATGATTCCACTTTAACTATAATGGTTCAGTCCTATGAAGTCCTGTGATTAGGAATATATTTAGCATTCTCAGCTAAAGAGCTCTTGTACCTCACCAAACTACAAAATCGGGATTCTATAGTGCAATATATTGCTATAATCATGTAGTATGAATGGGCCTGAAAGAAAGGCCGCTATGCTGCAAAATTTATATAGTGCTCTAACTGCCATGGCTCAGTGCTATGAAATTATCGGAATTGTAGTTTTGGGAGCTGTTTAGCATTTTCTGTCAGAGAGCTCTGGTGCTACAACAAACTACAAATCCCAGGATTCCATAGGACGGGAGTCATGACAGTTAAAACAGTGTCAAACTGCATTAATTCCGCAGTTTGGCAGCAGCCAAAGTTTGATGGCACATGCAGCTCTATTGATAGCTCCTGCCCCACAAGCTTAGTTCTCCTAAAACTACGGAGATGCCTTGAAGAATAACCAGCGTATCACATTCCCACTGTTTCTTTTCCTCCTATTGCTGTTCAATTGGTGATGTATTTTAGCCACCATTTCAGTGACTTGCTGCCTCTGATACTCAAGGCTATTAGTTACAGAAAGAAAGCATGGAGCAGAGCAGAGGTGGAAGGAAAGGTGGCTTGTGTCATAGGACACAATATTTGAGTAGTAATCTTCAGCTTGTCAGGATGAGGTAGTAAATAAAACATGTTCGGACAAATTTGTGGGGCAGAACCCTTTCCACAACACATTTATCATGAGCTTAAAATTCAAGTTATACGGAGGATGAACAGGAAGTCCTTTTAAAAGGCTCCACATCCTTGTTTTCTTATGCCTTTATTACTCCATCAGGAACTTTAAATCTTAACTTACTGTACAAACAGTGCATTTTTTAAAGTGGCAGATGGTCCCTGGTATGCTGACAGCAAGGGAATCTTTTGCTGTACAACAGCTAACATCATCTCCTTCCCCTCCCCACATCTGTCCTCCTGTAATAAATAGCTATTAAACACAGAAAAGTGTTAGAGATGCCTTATGTCTGCTAAAAGCAACAGCACACCTATCCTGACTCAGTTTTACAGGTCCTTTACAAATCTAATAAAGGCAGGTTCCACATGTGCCATTTAAAGAGCTCTTCAGTTATCCTCTTTGTTGTTGGTATGTGTGTAATAGAGACAGAAACACAGTTTTTAGGTGTGTTTTAAATGTGTATTTCATGTGTGATTCAGTGGCATCACTAGGGTTGGTGTCACCTGGTGTGGTAATTCATGGTGTTACCTGCCCCATTGACTGCTTCTCATCTCACACCATACAGAATATTTAGTCATTTTTTTTGGTACTATTGTTACTCATTAATCATAATTGCTGCATATCACTGAATGTCATGGTAACAGTTGTGACATAAACAACTAGCAAAATTAAAATTATACCCTTAAGATAAAATTTCATGCGCACAGCCTCAGTGAATTTACATATACATAGTTTTATGTGGTTGAAGTGAAAAATGGGTAAAAGGTGTTGTTTTAATTTTTTTTAAATAATAAAATTAAAAAATATATATTTTAAATTATTATTATTTTTAAAACGGGACCTCTCCTTCCACTGAGCCTCACCCCACTCACACCATCTCTTCAGCATTTTAAAGGCACACGGGCAAATTTCACATCCCCTTTCTGCCAAGAAGCAGGTGTTTGAGGAGCAGTGCTGTCACTCCTCTTTAGGGTGTCACTTGGTGTGATCCGTAGCCCCCTATGATACCACTGGTGTGCAAACAAATGAACCATGGCCCGGTACATATGGGCGATTAGCGGCGTCCTCGCCGTGAACTAGGGCTAGATGAGGCTGTGCATTTACATGCCCAGCAAGCCCTAATCTGTGAGGGGGCTACCATCATTGCTCGCCCCTGTCTACATGGGTGGTACCATGATGGCGTGAGGGTGGCACAGCGCCCAAACTGCACTGGCTGGAAATGATGCAACTGGGGTGTGTGAGCGCACCAATCACACCCCTTCCAGGAAGCTGCATTTGGCAGCTTCTTTTTGCTCCCAAGAGGGAGTGAGGGAGCGCATTGTTGCCACGCCTTTTGATTGCTGTGGCAATGATGTGGGGCAAAAACGGGCGGCATGGAGCCGTTTGTCTGTTGAGCCCCCATGTTTCCCATCCTACTCTCAAATGGGCAGAGTGGTACACAACTCTACATCTCTCCTCTTTTGTTTTTGTGTATGATGTGGTGGTGAACTTTCTCACATTTGTCAATGCAGATCTCTTTCATTGCCCCTTCCTGATTATGGAAGGAAACCTTGTTAGATTCATCAAGTCTATCCATGATGGCCTGTTAAAAAGCAAATAGAGGCTCTATTAAAATATATAACATAGGCCAGGAATGGAAACAGAAAATCTGACGTTCTATGCACAGTTACAGCATTATGATTCTACTTTTACTGCCATAGTTCTAACCTATGGAATGCTGTGATTTACACCGCAGGAGATTGGACGTTTTGCCCAAACAAAGCAAATTTAAATGAACTTGAATAAAGCTAATTTGTACAAAGGAAATGCAAGAAGAAAATTAAGGGTGCCATTTTTTAAAGGAATATAGGATTAAAACCAACAATAAAATCATTTAAATACATTAAGATTAGGAAACCAACTACGGTGGTAGCTAGCCCATTGCAGACCAAGGATATTAAATAACATTCTGAAGAAGGATAAGGAGATCGCAGAGAAGTTGAATGAGCTAATCTGTCCTTACCCTTAGGTTTCCATAGTTCAGAAATGACACGAAGGCAAAACACACACACACATACTAAATTTCTAGGAGGAAGAGCGAATAACCGAGACAAATACTAGTGACAAAAGAAGTTGTTTTCAATCTCACTGACAAATTGGAAACAAACAAAGCATTGGTGCAGTTGGTATCTATCCAGGAGTTCTTAAAGAACTCAGAAATGAACATGTCATAACATATCCTTAAGATCAGCCTCTGTACCAGAGTACTGGAGATTAGCCAGCATGACACCAATTTTTAAAAAGAGATTCAGAAAACTATAGCTTAACATCAGTTCCATGTCAATTGATGGAAACTGCAATGTGTACAGATGTTGAAGCCCTACTGAAAAGAATCTGCATGGCTTCTACAAAGATCGATCCTGTCTTACTAACCTTTTAGAGGTCTTTGAAAGTGTCAACAAACATGTAGAGATTCAAAGTACATTGACTAAATCAGCTTCCAAGTAGGTATTTCATAAAGTCCTATACCTAAGAGTTATAGAACAAAATAAGAAATCTTCTTACAGACCAATAACAGACTTAAGAACAGAAAGTAGCAGGCAATAATAAATAGCAATTTTTCTTAATGAGAAATTAAATCTTTATTGGTACTTTTTAACTTGTTCATAAATGGTCTGGAGTTAGGGGTAAACTATGAGAGTCAATTTTGCTGATGGCACAATGTTACTTAGGGTAATGAGGACAAAAATGGATTGTAAAGAGATCCAATAGGATCTTTCCAAACTGGGAGAATGGGCAAATGAAATTCCATGTAAACAAGTGTGAAGTGATGTCTATTACAACATCATCAACAACAATAACAACAACTCCAACTTCACATATACACCAATGAGGTCTGGAATAGCAGTGATGGATCAAAAAAGGGATTTTGTGGTTGGGGCAGATAACCCAGTGAAAATGTTGCCCCAGTGTGTGACTACTGTTAAAAAAAAAAAGGGCAAGCAACATGTTGTGTGGCCAAGCAACGTCAGAATGAATTCAAGATGGCAAAAGTTATTAATGAAGAACACAAGCTAGGAGACACTCCAGGATGTTGCTTTTGCCTAAGTCTACTGGGAAGGGCAAGATTCCACCCCTCCTTTCCTCTCTTCCCCAATGAGTTAACTAAGTGCCAACTACTTCTTCACTTTGAACTCAGTTTGCAGGATCTGAAGTAAGGCAAGGACAAATTGTAAAGGTGGGAGGAGGAGAAACTGGGATATTTTAAAAGCAGTTGAAAAAAGGGGGACGACAGAGGATTAAATGGGAACTGTTTCATGGACAGTTGGAGGTTATGTGATGCTTAAGATATTCCCCTTTAGGACATCACCACAGAATGGCCTACCTTCTGTGCTATCACAAGGGGTCATCCCTGCATCTTTGGGCCATGAAATCCCAGAGCCTGGGATTTGGCAGTACTGTCTTGGCAATACTCTGTGCAACGATATCTGGACACATCCTGTGTCTCTACTGTTTAGCTTCAGTGGATACCCTTGGGTTTAGGTATGATGAGTCTGGTTTCTCCATGCCGTGCATAATTTTACAGGGTTTCTCTGTTAGGTCTCTCCCTTACCTTTCCCCACTGTGTACCATCTGAAGCCCCTGCTCAAAATAACAGTATAGCAACAAAGCCTTAGCTGTTCTGGTTGCTTCCTTGCTCATGTGCATTTCGTTAGTTTTGTATTAAAAGTTCACTGAAATACATCTTCTTTTTGGGAGCGTAGAAAATCTGTCCTTATTCTTTCCATGTTATTTCTGCCTCCGGTATTAAATTTTCTGTTAAAAAAGTCATGCCCAGGCACACATCTACTTTGTTAACTGAATGCAAAGAGATCTTGCAGCACCTTTGAGACTAAGTGAGACATGGTTAACAGGTAAAACTTTAATAATCTATTGACCACAGCTCTAACAAAGCACCCAGGGATGTCCACCTCAATGGCATCTGTGTATCGGAAGTGGTAACAACCCATGTATCTGACCTCGATATGTTATTTTGATATGTTTTTCCCAGCTCCAAAAGCAGTATTTAAAGTTCAGGAAAGGATTAGTGACTTGAAAGCGTTAGTGACTTAATGCAGTTGAAAGATAGGTTAAGGGTTTTTTATTTAGTGAAGATCTCAACATTTTGAGTTATGATCAAGTACAGAAAAAATAAAATAAAATAACACTGCGTTGCTAAAAGTGTGATTCTCATCCCACAAGTGATAATAAAACCCTTTCATTATGTACATTGCAAGAGAGAATGAGGCTGCTATTACTGCGATTTGACAGAAAGCAAGACCTTTGCAGTTTTGCTGAAAGCCTATTTAAAGGGAAATAAACATACAAAGGAGAGGAGAGAATCATTAGCTGATGGGGATAATAAATATAATACCCAAATGTTAATGCAGAAATCACGGTGCTGGCCATTTGTGTGCATTAGATCCACTAAGAGGCTAGTTGTGCTTCAACTGCAGAGACATTGCTAACAAAGATTGGTATTCTTCCATATGAGAAATGTGAGAGATTACACCAGCCAAATTCTATAAAGCACTGATTGAGCCTTTAGTTAAACCATAATGCAAAATGCTTCTTGCCTAAGTGGTCCAGAGGATAGCATTAAAAACAATTTTAAAATATTTATATTCCAAGATTTTAGTTGGCAGAGTCAGGGAAGTACTCTCAGGTCCTTGCTTCTCACTCAGGGAAATTTAGGAAGAGAATGAATCTTCAAAGAAAAATGCTATCATAAAGAACAGAGATGACATTTACCGTATGTATTTTCAGCACAATTGTTGGAGGCACACACAAAAAGATTATTACCATAAACCTTGCATTTTGGCACCCCAATAGATTATCTCAATACACAAACAGGGTAAAACACACCCAGAATATTGAAAAGCTAGTTTTTGGACTCTAACCCCCAGATTTCCCAGACGAGATTCCAGGAGTTGTAGTTTAGAAAGTAACTTTTCCAAGATCTACAGTTGCCTTTCCTTCTTTACATGGATATTTCATTAGCACCTTCTTTCACAGGTGTGAGCATTCTTTCCTCTTAAGGCATTTCTGAATTTTGGCTCCTCTTTTCTACATCAGTAGTAGTTATCCGTATAAATAACAATTCCAATGTGAAGATCCCTCCCCAGTTACAAAATACTGCCTTCCCTCACTCCACATGACATAGTCGATCAGTATACAGCAGGGACACAGAACCAGATGTTTTTGGATTACAGCTCCCATCAGTCTTCAGCATGGTAGGTGAAGCTGGTAGGAGTTGCTGTTCATCAATATAAATAGGACTGTGCATTCCCCACTCTGGACAAACAGGATTTAATAGAGGAACTGTTGGAACAAGCTTTCACCAAGTTCCAAATAGCTACATGAATTTCAGCTGTAACTGGTAGGTAGTAAAAGAAGGGAAGCCAAAATCTATTGTTGCTAGAGGGATTGATAGACAGTCAGTGGCAGCTGGTATCTTCCATGTCAGTTGGGTGATAAATTCATGATGGGGCTTTAGTCTGTGTGAAGTTCTGAACATATTTTGAGGACAGAGTTCAGTACTTTGGATAGCTCCTTTAAACTTGAGAATAAAACCCAGAGTGGATTCACTCGCTTATTGACATGAGGCACTAGACCCCAATGTGGGAAATGTTGTGTCATGAAAGTCTGGGCTCCAAATCAAAAGTTTTCTGCTCTTTTAAACCCTTGCTGCAGACTGCTAAAGAGTGCAGGGCAGAGTTGTAAGAGGCAGTAGTGGATTCAACAACATCCCTTACCTAACCTCCCAGAGAGACCAGTGGTTCCAATCAAACATCCCAGGCTATAATCCAAAGTGGAAAGGTAAGAGATGACCATGGGACCAAAGTAATGTATAGCCATGCTGAAGGGAAAGTATCCTCAACCAAGGACTATTTTAGAAGCTATAAAATTATTAAGCTGTTAGGAATCTCAGTGAAATGCACCTTAAGCATTTTCAGAGTACGTACTCCCTATTAGCTTTGACTTACTGACCCTGCCTACTAATAACTGTAACAATCTCAAATACAAGTGAAAGGTTTGACATACATAGTTTTCATTTGGTGCTTGCTTAGTTATTTTTGTTAAAACTACTGTTTAATGATTGAGCTGAAAAAATGCTACACAATGTTTCAGTTCTGCTTGGATTCTGTCTCAGCTGTCTCAAAATGACACCAACATACCCAGATAGAAATGCTATTTTTTTGGGAATATTTCAAATTCCTCAATGAGCATGGTAGCTTTTCTACATAAACAGAAGTCATACCTAAAACACTATGAAATGATGTAGCAGAAAAAAGGGAAGCGACAACTTATTATTCAGAGGAAAGAATGGAACAGGAGTTATATGCATACAATTTTTTTAAAAATGAGAACAGCAGGTTAGCTTTGGAATATTCTGGCACGTTCTTTGGTGTTTGTAAGAGAGCTGTAGATCTGTTCTTGTCGATGAACGCTTTTACTAGTAAAGTACTAGAGCACAGCTATTCCTGTCAAACTGATGAAAAGCTTCCATTTTTGTTAATGAAATGGCTCTGCTGTTCTTCCATTTAAACCAGCAGCGTGAGTCATATCAATGACAAGGAGAGGGGTACAGTGATTTTAGTCTCCAGTGCACACAGTTATGTGCTAATCAATGACACAATGAAAACTAGGCTTAGCCCAGCTGCATCCTGCTTTTTCTTGTAACAGAAGGGACTGAGTTGCACTTGGATGAAAACAAATATATACTCCAATAACTTGGAGAACTTGAACAAAAATATTTCACTGAAGTATGTCAATTTACTGCTCGCTCTCTGAGGTTTATAGCTGGTGCAGAAAAGTGGTTCTTTAATTTGGCGACTTGTATAGCATGATCCTGTATATGTAACCTGGAAGTAAGACTCACTGAATACAGTGCAAGATGTGTTCAAAGGATAAATGCTTTAAAAAAGTTGCTTTTTGGTCCATAATTCCCAGAATCCCCCAGGCAAGAGGTTTATGTCTGTCAACATTTCAGACACAGGGGTTTTATGTTTATAAAGGGGAGGCATGGGCTTATGTATCAATTTTTGGATTCAGATTGTTAGGATAGTGCTTTGGGTTTTGACCAATCCTGATCCCTGAATTGAATCAGGTTAATTCAGACAGCCAAATTGAAGTAGGACTCCTCTGAAGTAGATGGAATCTGAACACTCCCAAATGAAGCTTCTGGTCAGCTTCATTTGTGAATCCAATAAACATGACACATGATGTTGCTCACGATGTTAATTTCTGGATTTACCTGTGGCCCCTCAGGCCATTTACTTCAGTGCACAACTCCCTAAACCACCTTTTTTCTGGCAAAAGCATAACAAACAAACAAACAAACAAAATCCCACACTGAATTGCATCTTTTTGAACCTCCCGGCGTTGTAGTTTACCTTTTGAATAAGTTGCTGGGACTTCCTGCACTGTTTAATATCAAACATTATCTATATTCAGGATGAGAAATGGACTTTGAGATACTTCTGCTTTTTTTCTTCCTTATTTTCTTCCTTTATTTTGCTTTTTCCTCACCTCAGTCTGGATAATAATCTGACTTTGTGTTTACTGAAGATCTAGATGCCATTGGGAAACACAGGATTGATAAATTTACTCATATACATATGCCACATATTATTGCTATATCTGAGGTGGAGAGGCAATATTTCTTGTAATAGCCCAATTGCTTGGTGAATTTACAAAAAACTTGTTCATTTTTTGGTAACTAGGTAGTAATCTCTTTCTGCATAAGGCAGCTAATGCAATGGAGTGATTCTGTATAAGGCAGTTTTCTATCTTCCTATGAACAAAAATGTGTTGCAGTTAAGACGCTATTATAAGGTTGATTTAAGAGACAGAGTACAATCCATCTTAATTAAAAATCTGAAGACACCATTGCTCTCAATGAAAAAAGCAAATACATAATAGAATTAATTCCTGCTGATACAAATTGGACTAAAGTAGGTTTGAGTGGATTGCCCTCAAATACTGCAGAACCCATAAAGAAAAATTCCTTGTTATATTTGAGAAAAATATGCAACTTTCTTTCAGTGGTGATCCCCCCCAAGTCTCATGCTCAAATATTTGTATTGGTAGAGGATGTATTTGTATTGGTATATCTTGGATCAAAGTCTAAAGCTATGTATTAGGAAAAGTGAACAAGTTTCCCACAAAGAAAGAAAAAAAATATCCAGCACATTATTTGAATGAAATAATTGAATTCCCCAAATCCTGCAGCCAGCAAGACCAGTGGCTGGGGAAAGCCAAGTTTGGTCAGCCCTGGTTGGTATTCACTAGTAGTCTCCCATCCAACTACAACACTAACCAAGGCTGACCATGCTTAACTTCCAAGTTCAGACCCGACCTGGTGCCTTTAGAGTATTTTAGGCCCTTTACAGTCAGGAAAAAAGCTGATTTTGAGTATAGACTTATTTTAATGCAACATCCTCAAGCACTGGCAGTCCCCAAGCAGAGTCATCTTTGGTAACAGAGGTCCACAAAGCATTCATCCCTTCTAAAATGAAAATTTTCCAAGTAATCTAAAAAGTTTTCATTACCAGGTTTCACAATAATTAAAAAAAAGCCTGTTCCCTGACATTATCCTCTTGTGCTCTCCTGTGAGGATTGCTGTGCCTTCTGGTTTTAATTTAATTTATAGCTGGGGGCTTAGCGCTGAGTCCTGTGGCAGAATGACCTTGATGGGGAAAGTAGGCCTTTGTATTACCAGGTTATTTATGGATTAATACGTGGGAGGTCCATTACTTCAGAAAGAAGAAGGCTAATTGCTGGGAAGGCAGTGGTATATCAGAATAACATAAGACAAGCTTTCCACCTAATGGTGTGTCTATATTATTATAAATTATTATATTTTCAGCTAGTTTTACTCCTCTCAGTTTTATTGTGTTCAGATTTATTAGTGTTTAATCTTGCTTGGATTTTCTGTATACTGTGCTAAAATTCATTTTTGAATGAAAAATGGTTTTGTAAAGTCTTAAAATAAATTAAATATATTCAGCCTAACCTACAGTTTCCAGTGGTTTTCAGCTATGTTGGTTCACCCCTTGGGCATATGGTGCTCCAGGAAAAGGACAACTCAGGGATAACTTTCATTTGCTCAAGCTTTTCATTTTTTAAATTTGTGAGTGTACATTCTTTCACATTTTGGATTTGTCTATACAATTTATCCCTGGCCACATCAGACCATTAAATCTGCATGCAAGGATCTGTAAAATCTCCAGATACTCATATCATTGTTTGCATTGCTTGTTTCAACTACTGAGGGGGTAGTTCAGTAGGCAGACAAGTCCCAAGCCCTGATCCAGCCTGCCTCCCACCAGCCCAGGTTTGCAAGCACTGGACAAGTGTGCCATTTTTTTGAGATGGCACACAATGTGCAAATAGAATCTCTGCTTTAGTGTCCAATCAATGATTGGAAATAACACTAGCAGCTATATTTCTCTCTAGACTTCAAGGGCTGTGGAAGGGGGCCTGAGCATGGAGCCTCAGAGGGCCACATTCAAAAGTTACTCAGGTCAGATTGGAAGAATGGAAGTGTCCCCTTCCCCCCATTTTACTGGAGAATGGAATACGGTTCTTTGCTTCTCTTGACCATGCAACAATTTTGCCTGAGTCTGAGCCAGGTTAGAAAAAGGATTGGGTTTTAATTGAAGCCTTTGGGAGCAAAGGCAGGGTGAAAAACCCAGGATATTCATACGTCTCTAGTTTCATGATCAAGAAGGGAGTGAAAAAGTGTGATTGGTCTAAAGAGAGGTGCTTATTAAGACTTTCAAGGCTCCTGCTGTGAAGAAATGTAAAGTCTTCTTGGTACTCTTTTGGTATTCTCTCCAAACACATATTTCTGTTTGTTTGTTTTTCCAAATTGGACCCAGAGCATCCCATTACAGCACATGACATTAGCATTTTCAGTTTTTCTCTTTGAGGTTGCCTTGTCAAGCATTCCTAGTGCAGGTGGACACATGAGATGGATGGCCATATTGTTTGACAGCAAAAGATTTTTGAGGCCTAACAGGAGGAAAGTCAATGAAGTTAAAATGATTTGCTCCATTTTTCTTTGGAAGCTATATTCACCCGGAGGGAACCCTGAAGATTAATGCTTGTCACAGTAAAATGGCCATATATATTCCTGGGGTCCTTTCATACCACACAGATATAGTGTTGTGATTTCATTTGAATTGCCATGACAAAATTCTGTGGAATCCTGTGGTTTGTAGTTTGGTGAAGCACTAGAGGGGCTCTCTGGATGAGCAATCTAAATACTCTTCCCTCAATGACAAATCCCGGGATTCCATAGGATGTTGCCATGACAGTTAAAGTGGAATCATAGTGCTATAACTGTGTAGTGTGAAGGTATCTCTGGTGGTAAAAAGAACAGCAACAACATTCAGGCATATACAGGCACTTCTAATGCTACTGCATTCTTATCAGATCGCTCTAGTCTTTCCATTTTCTGCCATCAGTTCTTTTTTTTCATTTATGAGGAAAAAAGGTACAGATTCATGAACATGTTACAGGAAGCCCTGAAATTCACTGCTTCCTAATTCACAAGGGAAAATGCAGAGGTTACAAACTGCGCCTCCTTCTCTTGTGCTTTACCTCATCCTGTGCTTATTTTTCTTGCTGCTTGCATCCCTCTTTGTATGTTCTGCTGTCTTTTGCCTTTCTCTTTCTTTCTGTTGCCTCACTTTGTGCCTTTACAATACCTCTCTCCTTTACTCTGCAGCTACAGTCCTATCCCTTTTGTGGAAGGTCTCCTTGCCTTCCTCTCTAATGTTTTGCATGCCATTGCTTGCACCTCCAAATCTCCTTTCTCTCCTTGCCTCACCTTATTCCTCCCACTCTGTCACTTTCTTCCTGCTAGTGTGTACCTCTCTTAGTCCTTGCATCCTGTCACTTGGCCTCTCAGCATCCCCTCCTTCCTTCCTCTCCATTTCCTCTTCAAATCTTGTGTTGTGTCTTCAAATCTTATCTTTCCCTTGGAGCTTGTGCCCCCTGCTGCTGTTTGCTTGTTCTCTTTGCTTCTTTGCACCATAGAAAGGGTGCCCTAGCTGTCACAGTGGTGGCTTTTTGCCACTTCTTTGGTGCAGTGTGTATAAACACTGCACTGAAGACGTGATGTGACACCACCCGTCATCTGGTCAGGCAGGCGGTGTGAGGGCGGAGTTGGGGCAGCTGGAGTGCCCCCACTGTGTCCCACACCATCTTTTATGCCAGTCTGTTGAGTCCCTTACTCACGCAAAATGGCACCCACTCTTGAGACTGGATCAGCACAATATTGACTCAGTATAGCCCTATTTATTTATTTAATTTATATCCCATCTTTCTTACCAAATCAGGACTGAAGGTGGTTTGCAATGGGATTTAAAAATGAAATGAAATAAAATAAAATAAAACCCCATTAAATTTTCACATGAAAAAAAGTGACCAAATTGTTGTTTTCAAAACAAACAGCTGAATTAAAAGCAAGTTAGTAAAATGCAATCCTACTTTTCCATCTTTTTTTAAAACACCAAATAGCATGTGTATGTGTCTTTTTGTGTTTTTTTTGTCTGTGGGAAATGCAACTAAATCCTGCTAATTTTGTAATTGGAATCTAAGGTAGCCCTTCCTCATTTGTTATTTTCGTGATGTTGTGCATCACAGCATGACTGCCTATTGCCTATGCTGGTTGAGACTGATGGGAGTTCAAACATCCAGCAGGTCAATAGGTGGAGGAGGGCCTCTTAAGGAACAAAAGGTGTCTAATTGTGACCAGATGATTTGTACCCTGTGCTTTCATTGGAAGAGGTCTGTAGATATCCTTAGTATTTTACAAGAGGACACTTATAGGCAGCTCACTTCAGACAGCTCAGTGTGAAATGAAGTGGAGAAGAACAGGTCTGGAGCAATTACCAATTTTAATTGCTGTGCATTGGACAAAACCTCTTTCCACAATCTGAGCAACAACTTAAAACTCATCCATTTAGTTTATAAGTGAAACATGACAAGATCGATGTCTCCCATCCCTTGAGCAATAAGTACAAATTCGATTTCATAAGGTGTAAGGGAACAGTTTGATAAATGCAGCACCTGTAAGATGAATAGAGGAGACACATACTTACCAAGTGCCCAACAGATGAAATATTTTGTGTTAGGAAAAGAAGAAAAGCTTCTGAAAGAATTCTATGGTGACTGTGGTGGTGGTGATGATAATGATTTTTAATCACACTGAGTTTAGCATGTTGGTGTGTCGGAAAAAGTCACAAAGAAAGTTGTTAGTCCAAAATGGCTTGCTAACTAATGTGGAGCAATCACAATTTTCTCCTATCCCTAAGGAGGAGGAGGAGGACAGATTGGAATCAGGCAATCTTTCTGGTGTTGTTGGACTGAAACGTCTAGCATTATACAATATTCAGTATGCTAGCTAAGACTGTTTGGATGCATAGCCCAAGACGATCTGGAGGCCTGCATGATTTCTATCTTGGAGAAGGACCAGGAGGACTAGGAGAAGGGAGCACTTCTGATTCCTGTGGTTCTGTCCAGAGCTTAGAAAAATTACATTGTTGGATTAGCACTCCCAGAATCTCTCTTCCAAGCATGGCCACTGTCCAAATTGGTTGGGGGATCCTGGAAGGTTATTAAAGTTCTGGTTCTGACTGGGAGACGTCAACTCACTCTTATTCTTTTGAGCCAGTGAGAAGGAGACACAGATGGTAGGAACTCTGCATTGGCTTCAGCTGTTAGAAAGCCCTCAGCGTTGTTGTTCTTGTTTGCTGCTACAGCTCCTCTGGGAGAATCTAAATTTAGGATGCTGACATCTGGCAACAGGAGGGCACCTTTTGGGATTTGCCTGACAGCATAGTTGCTAATCATAGTTGGAGCAGCTTTCACATCCTTACAGAGGAGGATAATCTCACTAGCGTTTGGGCCAGGTGTAACCAAAATTGTGACCCCTGGATCTCATTTGCTCCATGTCCTAGTCTCTAGAGCAGCAGAAAACAGACTAGAGATCTTTTCACACTTGTGGAATCCCGAATAGAAATGGGATTTAAATTAGAATTAAATTAGAAAAAAACCCGCAAATTTATTTCCAATGGTGCGTGCGCCTGGTGTGCATGCCCCATTCAAGCCTATGAGGCTTGAAAATGTGCAAGCCTCTGTTTTTGTGGGGGGGTGGGGAGTGGTAGGGTCCTAGTCTCCATGACTAGGGTAGGGTCCAGAACAGATCCATGAAAATGAAGGGCTAACTGTATACATTTTCAAGGTAGTAAAATTCAAAGATATTCAAAGTAGAATTCAAAGAAGAATTCATGGATATCAGAAAGTGTGATTCGTGCATAATTGATTTCTGCTAATTTGGCAGAAAGAAGCAGGGCAAGCAGTGGATCTGCTGTCCTGAAGGCAAGGAATCCATTCTTGATTGTACCACTGCTCTTTGCATAGCTAACCTGTGGTCTAATCGGCACTATAAGAAATAACACAGTTTGACACTGCTTTAACTGCCTTAGGTCAATGCTATGGAATCCTGGGATTTGTAGTTTGTTTGTGCACCAGAGTTTTCTGTAAAGGGAAAGGGAAAGGTAGTCCCTTGACATGAATGTCTGGTTGTAACTGACTCTAGGGAGTGGTGCTCATCTCTGTTTCTAAATCAAAGAGTCAGCATTGTCTGAGGACTGCTCTGGTGGTCATGTGGCCAGCATGGCTGCACAAAGCACTGTTACCTTCCCACTGAGAAGTGGTACCTTTTTATTTGCATTTGCATGATTTCAAACTGCTAGGTTGGCAGAAGCTGAGACTAGTGACAAGAGCTCACCCCATCATGCAGCACTCGGGCCTTGAACTGCCAATCTTCCAGTCACCAGAACCGGCGTCTAAGCCACTGCATCCACTAGAGCTCTCTGACAGAGAAAGCTAAGTAGCTCACAAAACTACAAATCCTAGAATTCCACAGCATTAAACCATAGCAGTTACAGTGATGTCAAACTACATTAACTCTGCAGTGCAGATGAAACTTGAGCTGTGCAGGAGCAACCCTAGTGTCGGACCCTAAATGTGCTATTCTGAGAAAGTGTGGGAAGAACAGTGGTAACACCTGGGTGTTATGTCATGGCACCAGATCTACCAGCCACCCTTGGAAAGCATGTTGTGACAGCAATATCTATGTTGTTTTTGTAACAGGAGCCAAAACTTCTTTTTAGGCTTCTTCCATGAGGGAATGCAATGTACAAATAATCTAATTTGTATTGTGTTGCCTAATTATTATAATGGGACAAACTGAAGAATGGTTCATGTTATCTTTTCGCTGTATGTAGAATGCAGGGTGAGCTTCTCAGGCACTATCTCTTAACTTCCAAACTGCAGTCATTTCTTGGCAATTAGATAAGCCAACAAATAATCTGTCAATCTTAGCTGCTGCAAAGGAACAGTATTCATTATGTTAATCTAATGTATCTATTAACTCCAGCCAAAGAAGGAGGCCCGCCAATCTGGTGGCTCTGTGGGTTGTTCAAAATGTGCCTCATGTTACAGAAACAAACTGTGTAAAAACTGAGGTGACTGGATTTTATGTATTTTCCTTCTGTGCCTATTTGTGTACCATGATGATCATCACAATATACCAGAAGCCTCAGTTGTAGCAAGTTTACGGCATGTTGTAAATCATGTTCCTCAATTCTTTATTGTTTTATTTGACTATGACTGTAACAGCACTGCTTTCTTGTATGTAACAAGCTGCATTTCGTGTTCCTATTCTGGATAAAAAATTCTTCAGTAGGGCATTTTGAGGGGATGTTTTCAAATTTTAGGCCATTTTCTTACTTATTTTAGATGGATCCCCTACCTTGGAAAAGTGAAGAGAAATAAAATGAGTAACCTAATGAATAACTTTACAAAAAAAGTTAATGGTGACACTTTGGAGCTTAATAACTCATGAAATAGATTATTTTTTAAAAGTAACTTGTCAAGTTCTGGCAATAGGGTTCTACTGAATCAACAGTGACAATTTTCTAGTTCATTCAAACACCCCGAAATATGAAAGAAGGAAGGAGAATAAGGAAGAAGAATAAGGAATACAAAGGGAAAAAGTGTTTTTCTAAAGACACCATGGAGCTTGTTCCTTGTTGTATTTTGGGGAAAAAATTGCACTTACCACTGAAATGATTTTGGGATGTTTGGTACCTTTGCATCCTCTTATAATACAGTTTGGTTATGTTACATATAATGTTAACATAGCAATAATTAATCAAGAATCTTTTAACTCTAGGAATATTTCTTCCTCTTTGTGGAGAAACAAATAGATACCAATATTATGATTATGATTAGCAAAAATATGGGGTAGTGCAAAAATCTTTAATTTCAGCAGAGAAAGGAAAATGAAAGGATATTACATTTTATTGCTATCAAGTGTTCAGTTTATGAAGATGAGATATAATATGATTTTAATCAATAAGATTAGTTTGAGATGATGTTATGAATAATTTGAACTCAGATCAAAAGCATGGCATGTGGATCGTTAAGTATTGATTGTGCACTTTGAAAACATTGTGAATATTTATGTTTTTCTGATTGAGTAATGAAATATGTGGTATATCTTTCTAATGACACTGATTAATTTTGATTATGCATTGCTAATTACTGATACTGTGATTAATAAAATATGGATGATCTCAATTATTTAGGAACCCCTTCTCAGTATAAAAATGTTTAATAGGTTTTGTACTGGTGTAGTGAGGTAGAGCCTGATGCTGGGAGAGTTGGGAGGAGTGAGGGTGACCAGGTGGAGGAAATCAGGAAGGAGGCCCAGGGAAGGGGGCAGAGGAAAGGGAGGCAGAGCCTCAGAGGGGTATAAGTAAGCAGGAGTGGAGTTGCGCGGGGAGAGGGATAAAACGCGGAAGAGGAGGATGCAGAGAGGCGGTCAAGTTGGGAAAAGGAAAGGTAACTCGCAGCCTCCAGACAGTCGGGAGACCAGTGTCCCTGCAAGGAAGGATGAGCCCTCGGGACCCCGGCCCCCACAAGGTCTTAAGGCTAAGAGACCCCCAGGAGGAGGGTGAATTCTTATACCCGGGCGAGGGCGACTGGAGACGGAGAGACTCTGGAAGCCTAGAGGGCAAGTGGTGGGATCCCAAAGGGAGCCGCTGGGAACAAGGCCCCAAGCCACAGGACTGGGAGAAGTCAGAGAGAGAGGCTTTGGAGAAGTACTCTGGTGGATGGCGGAGAATCGGTAAAGGCCCTGACGAGAAGGCCGGGGACGCGGCCTCGCTGTAGGGACTGCAACACGAGGACTGTTTGAATAGGGTGGACTGGGATTTGTGTTATGTTGCTGCACTGTTGAGTTACTTGTTGCCATTAAAGGTACCACTGTTACTGCACTTCCGGCCCTGGAAAGTTTGTTTCCCACATGTTGTGGGCTTAGCAGGGAAGGAACACACCCACTATGCAACCGGCCCCGCCGGCCCTACCCACAACTGGGTTGCTTTAGAATTAAATTGTTATACATTTTAAAAATTTCAAATTTTAAAAATCCTAGGTTTTAAAAAAGTAATAATAACAATTAAGAACTCGGGATGTAAAGATGTAAATCTTCATGCTCTTTGTCTTTGCAGACAAGAACGAGGAATTCCTATAGTATTTTCCTTGTTGTGCAAAAGCACAAAGATTTCTGCATGCTTCCTGACTGCTACTCACATCTCAGTAAGTATTTTTGTGTGTGCAGAAATACATGTGTTTATCATGCACAGAAAACTTTCCTGGGTCACAAATGCTGTCCCTTAAGCAGAAAATAAATTTCTGCCCATGAAACTGTATTCTGTACATATTTTGAAATTTAAATTTCAGTTGAAGCCAGAATCTTTTCTATTGGGGTTGATGGATGAACAGATGGAAAAGAAACATGGAAGGATTGTTCAATATATGGTTAAAGCTGTGAGAATACTCTATGTGTAGAAATAGACATTCCATCATAAGAAGAATGATAATACTGTATGATCCTGCTGAAATAGATAAATTGAAAAATTTGATTATTAACAGAGGTTTGTTAAAGAATTTAAAAAATGGGAACTGATAATTGATTTTATAAGAAAGTATTGGAAGAAAATAGTAATTTTAGGATTTGAAGAATAGTAGAATGGGATAATATGTAGAAGTGTGCACGTGCGCATACACACACACACACACACACACAGAGAAGAAGTAGAATTATTTGATAATTGCAACCATTATCTTATAATGTGAAGTTGAAGGCTTTATTGGCTGGCATCCATAGTTTTTTGTGAGATTTTCAGGCTATGAGGCCATGTTCTAGGAGAGTTTATTCTTGATGTTTCACCAACATCAGCTTGTCTTATAAGTTGGAACTCATATGTACAGCTGGCCCTCCATATCCATGGATGTTTTATCCACAGATTCAGCTATCCATGACTTACTCTCTCTCTCTGTCTATATATATATTTATATACAGTATATATATTCCAAAAAGCAAAGCTTGATTTTGCTATTTTAATAAGGGACACTCTTTTACTACAGTACTGTATTTAATGGGACTTGAGCATTCATGGATTTTGTTATCCACTTGGGGTCCTAGAACCAAATCCCATTTTATAAGCAAATCCCACGGATTCACTGTTTTTTCTTTTGTTATAACTTATTTTGTGTAGTTTCTTACTGGTTAGTTAGGTAGTGTGTGGATATAGTTTTCCTTATATGTTGCTTTATATTACTAAAAGTTGTGTGTTAATCAAAACATTTTGCATCTTTTTCCTGGCAAAGGACTGAAAGTGACTGTTATAGAAGAAAGGCTTGTGGCAGCCTCTGTTTTTCCCAATAGGAGTCATAGGATGGTAAACAATCATTTCCATCCCTGCTAAGAAGTAATAATGGAATGGTGGTGGGAAAGGGAGGGCATGTTCACTGGGGACTGATACTACATGCACCAAGCCAAGCATACTACAGCATTTCCGGGGAACTCTGGGAATGGAAGAACCCAGATTATGCAGGACAGAAATGGCAGGATATAACATTTTAAATAAACCAAACACCTTGGAGAGCATTTTGTTCTAAATGGCACTGAGAGTGTTTTATGCTAATGGGCCATTATTGTCATTATTGTCAGAGGCACCCCAAAGAATTTGTTAAACCTATTTACTACAAATTCTTCACGCTCACAATGGGATCCTGTGGCTTAATCTAAAAGCAACCATGCCTGTAGTTTCTGGTGACTTCTGCAGTTCAGCTTACTCAACTTGCCAACTTTTCTTCTCTCTGATAGTGCTCTTGTGATTTTAAACAGCTGTAGTTATGATACAGCAGGGTGAGATTCAATAAATACAACTTTCCTAGCCAGAGAACAAGGTTCTTTGTATGCATTTGAGCATGACATGTTTTAGTCCCGATGTAAAACTATTAATATAGCAATATCTATCCATGTACACACGTGTACAGTTCATTTCCTATTGCTGACCTGCAAGGGCATTCATTCATATAGAAGAGGGTGGTAATAGCAGGCTCTTGGAAATGCAATGTGTGAGGAAACTTAATGTGATGTAGGGGCCAGAGTGTTGGACTGCAATTCTGTGAGACCAGGGTTCAAATTTCTGCTCAGCCATGGAAATTCACTGAGTTACCTTGGGCAAATTACACTCTCTCACTCCTAGAAATAGTGTGACAATGGCAAATCACCTTTGAATAAATCTGGCCAAGAAAATCCTATGAAAAGGTTGCCAGAAGTTGGAGTTGATATGAACCATGTGACAACAATATGTACCCTTGTAGAAAGCCTGCCTTCAAATATGATACCACTAACATATTTGGGGGCAGGATTACTTGTTACATTACACGTTATTTACTTTTTTCTTAATTTTCTGAATTAAAACATAGGATTGATAAGAGAATGGTATGATCTTGAAAAATTCAGCTCAAAATACCTCTACAAACATCTAACATACCTCAGAAAGTAACTACTCAAAGCTACTTATACAACAACAACAAAAAGCTATTTTTGGCCTTGTGCAGACTGGTCTTAAAGGCCGGATTGGGGCGGAGTCGGAGTGTAGCTTCCACATGATGCATGCCCCGACTCCACACCCAGGGCGGTGTGACATTGCGTACCACTCCACATGGGGCGTGACATCACAGCACCCCTTTGCAGGGTGCAAAAAGGAGCTGCTTTTCGCCCTGCAAAGGCCAGACTGGCGGTGTGGTGTGCGGTTGCCACAGCCCCAATCTGCCTGTAAAAGGGGCAACTGGAGGTTGCCCCTTTGGTGCTGTCTGCACAGCCCCCTTGTTCCCATTCATTAGGTTGCTTTTGAAATATAACCACATTAGAGGTTTGTTCCCAATAAATAATGAGTATTCATGGGACCATCAGTGAGTGTGGAGTTCACCACCTTGAATCTCTACATTGGGAGAATGGCAGAATCTAAGATGATGATGATGATGATGATGATGATGATGATGATGATAATATTATCTCACCATCTTTCCAAAGAAAGTTGATGGAGAAGGAAGGTGAAGGACCCAACAGGGCAGGAGAAAATCTTTTAATATGTGGGTCCGAAAAGGGAGAGTGACCTATGCCACATGGTTAGTTTGTGAGGAGGGAGAGAGGGTTTGCATGCAGGAAATCCCTATCTATATAAGGAGGGGGAAAGAGGATGCATAAATCTTCCAACACAGTCCAATTGTGATTGTATACGAGATGAGATAGAGGGAGACAGAGAATGAGAGAGAGATTTTTGAAGGGGGGTTGGTTGTAATTGTTTGAAATGTGTTGCTGACTGCTTGTGTTTGGTTAGTTTTACTTCTTCTGTTTGGTTCCTATTAATTATTAAGTTGATGGTTAGATTTTAATTGTGTGAATGGTTGATGGTTTATGAATTTTGTAAGCCACCTTGAAAAGCTTGCCTGACAGCCATTCTGAAAGCATCTTTTCAGTAAAAATAATAACAGCAACTTTAATATGAGGCAAATAAAACCAATGTACTTTAGAAATAATGTATGTGAAGTGCCTTGAACACTCAAAATGTTTTATAAGCACTCAGCAGTATGATAATCTAATCTGTGCAGAGTAGAAGTGTGAAGGATATTTGCAAAATTTCCCATTTCTGATGAAAGACACTGTTTTGATACATCCTGATGTGGCAAGGCAGCTTACTAAGAAATTGCCAGCATCTAAGAGACTTCCCATAACCAGCATGAGGTTGAGACAAGGAACGCTTTCCTTTTCCCCCTATCTGCACGAAACTACTGGCTTGTACACACACACGTGTGTACATTTGTCCATGTGCATGCACACAAGGACAGAAGGACTTCCAGATTGATAAAAAATTGTGAACAACCTGTCCAGTGCTTCTGATTTTTTTAAGGTCCATGCAACACAGCAGCAGCTAGACTAATTCAGCTATATAATTTGCAGAATTTGTTCCATTGGCAGAATTTTTTTTTTTCAAATATGGAAAACTCACTCAGGGTAGAACATGTAGTTTCATTTTGTTGTTTTGTGAGAATGAGATAATCGAAGATTTCCATTCCTAGTGTGGAGTCCCTCTCCTGCTTTCAGTGGGTTTAGATGATCTCAGGGAACATCCTTATAGTTATTTACAGTATTTATTTACAGAGAGCAATGAATATACATTGTACATTACAGAGTAACAATATGAGCTTATAGCAGAAGTGGGAATTGTGTGGCCTCTATATCATATCTGATCCTTGAAGGGTTCTACACTGGTGCACCAACTTGAATCCCTGCTGCTTCTTTGCACTATTGATAATTTTTTTTCAGCCAAAAAAAGACTTATTTTTCATCTGAGGAAATGGAGATGTAATTGGAATGCTTAAAAAGTCTGCTTCAGTTTCCTCCAACAGCTCAAAAGGATGACTGAGAGCAATGCATCACTTCTTGTTACCCCAAATATTGACCAAAATGGTGCATTCTGGTATTCTGGAGGAGCCCAGAATGGGGGGAAGGCAGCCCTTCAGCTGTATAGGGAGATTATGGGGGCAGAGAGAGAGATGACAAAAAATAATATATAGGGATATTCAGTTGTTCCTCTGCATCCACAGATTCTGCATCCACAGATTTCACCATCCATGGCTTGAAAATATTTACCTCTGGCCCAGCAAACTTTGATTTTACCAGTTTTTTTTAAAATAAGGAACACATCATTGTATATAATGGGACTTGAGTGTCCATGGATTTTGGTACCCACTGGGGTGGGGGTGATCCTGGAACCAAGTCCTAGCAGATACCAAGGACCCACTGCATATTTTTTAATATAACAGTGAAGAAATGAGAACCTGAGATTAAAGACTGACCAATTTTCCTGTCCTGTTGGGACAGGTGAATCTGTCAAACTCAACTTCAGATTTTAATTTGTTCACTATTAAATTCAGTCCACAGTCTGCTGCAGTACCTTGCTTGAAGATACCTTCAGGAACTTTGGCTCTCCTGAAGCCAGAGCTTGAAAAGGTAACTTTTTTGGATTACAACTATTTGATTCCTTCCCTAGCCTATGTTGGTTGGGGGCTTCTTGGATCTTTACTCTGAAAGTAACCTTTTCAAACTCTGCCTCAAGTTTAACAAAGTTCTGATGCTCCCCCTCCTCCTCCTCTTCCTCCTCTTCTATTTATTTGTATCCCAACCTTTCCCCTAAACTAGGAGTTAGAGCGGCTTACAATATTAAAAAACAGTACAATTGAAAACATACTAAAATGATACATTAAAACAGAATTAAATTATTACAATATTAAAACAGATTGCATGTTAAAAGACTAAAATACATTTTAAAAAGATAAAAGTGTTTAAAACACTTCAAAACAATACAGCACCTCAGCCCATTCTTTAAAAGCTTTCTGTTTTAAGAGCCTGTCTACATAAGGTTTTAGCCTGCCAGTAGAAGGACAGCAAGGAGGGGGCCTCCCTGGGAAGGGAGTTCCAAAGTCTGGGGGCAGCCACCAAGAAGGCCCTCTCTTGCATTCCCACCAACCACACTGGATGATCTCAGAACCCAGGCAGGTTCCTACAGGGAGATAAAGGGGCTGTGCAGGCCGCCCCTTTTACAGCCAGATCAGGGTCGCGGCAATCGCACACTGCTGGCTCTCTGGTCTGTGCAGGGCACAAAAAGGAGCTTCAAAAACTGGTTCCTTTTGTGCCCTGCAAAGGGCACGATAGTTGCGGGGTTGTGGTTTTACGGTTCTCCTTCGGTGCTGCATCATGCCCTGGGGCAGAATTGGGGCATGCACCATGTGGATGCCAAGCCCTGACTGCCCCCAGACCAGCCTTTAAGGCCAGTCTGCATAGGGCCACAGTTTTCCAAATAGCCTGGGCCTGCACCATTATAGGGCTTTATAGGTCATGTCCAGCACTTTGAAGTGTGCCCAGGGAAAAACTGGCAGCCAGTGAGGCAGTGTGTGATCTCTATAATCTGACCCCTTAATAGTCTGGTCACAGCTCTTTGGACCAGCTGAAGTTTCCAAACACTCTTCAAAGTCAGCCCAAGTAAAGCACATTACAGTAGTCCAGATGGGATGTAACGCATGTACCATTGTGGCCAGATACGATCTCTCAAGGAATGGGTGCAATTGGTGCACAAGCTTTAGATGCGCAAAAGCACTCCTAGTCACTGCAGAAATCTGGCCCTCCAGGTTCAAAGCTGAGTCCCGGAGTAGCCCCAAACTGTGAACTTGCATCTTCAGGAGGAGTGTAACTCCCGCAGGCTGTTGTCAGTTTGTTAATGGGCTTTATCTAGCTTGGGATTTTCTACCCTTTGTTTTGTTTGTAATTTCCAGCGCTGATTGCTTTACAAGGCCAGAGTTTTATGTAGAATAAATATTTTATTCCATCTCACATAAAAAGGGAAGAGAGGACAAATGAATTACTGTTAAAGCACTAATGAAACCATAAAAAATGCAGCAGTCCTGACCTCCAATATTTGTTTCTTTGAGGACTTATCTGAAAGCTAACAGTTCTTTCACTATGCCCTATAAATTAGAGGTACTAATGGCAGAGGTTTGCATATTGGACAAGTTGATTCTCCCTGCCTCCCCCACAGTCTGGTCCAAGAGTAAAGCTCCTTCTTTTGTCTATCTCCAAGTTTTCATCACGCAGGTTCAGACAAATGGCTGAGCATGTCATAAATCCTCAGAGAGAGAGAGAGAGAGAGAGAGAGAGAGAGAGAGAGAGAGAGAGAGATATGTTCCAAAATGTCTTCAAAAAAATGGTTGTTCGGGCATAAAAAGCCTGTAAATTTTAATCGCAATATAATTCAGCTGAATGGAGAATGACAATAATGTAATGATGGAGGGGAGATGGAGATGGAGTGTGGAATAGAATCCCTCAGATGCTTATTTTTATGGATGATTTTTGTAGTTAATGTATTTCCTCCCCCGATCCCTCATCATTTTTCTACGTCCTTTTTGTCAATCTTCAGTTTCTCTGTTATCAACCTGTTTCGTTTTGCTGCTCTAAATCTTATCATTCAACTGCTATGGTACTTTTGGATTGCATTTTTTTCCTAAGGCAGTCTTAGAAAATTCTCCCCACCCCAAAGATATTATCAATCATTTTTTAAAAAAATGCTTGACAGAAGGGAGAGTATGAAGGAAAGGCATTCAAAAACATCCCCCCCCAATAGTTTGGAAGAATAGTATCCCCCTTCCTATGAAATAAGACAGTTTTTTAAAGCATATTTTTTTGCTCCCCTAGCTTGTCCTTCTGGTTGAAAGCCAGTGTGATGAAGTGATTTCAGTGCTGGATGAGGACTCCAGAGACTAGGGTTTCGAATCCTGGCTCAGCCACCTAAACCCACTGGGTAACTTTGGGTAAGTCACACTCCCTCACCCTCAGGGGTGCCAACCCCCTCTGAAGAAATTTGCCAATAAAACCTATGATAGGTTTGCCTTAGGGTCACCATAAGTTGGAAATGACTTGAAGGTAGACAACAACAAGAAGGAATTGTATTTAGACATTTTACTCACACATTTTCTCCATATGCGAGCAGCAAGTGGGGCTATGTAATTTCCTGCACATCTGGTGTCACTTCACACTAGCTATGTCTGCTGGCCAAAATTCTGCACTAGTTGAGTCTTTACCAGTGGTGGCTAGGGCTTCCAAGAGGACAAGACATCCATGATTTATCTATTTATTTTACTGAACTTTACAGGAATAGTTGGAATTGGGTTCAACACCTTGGATAACACCTTTAAAGCCCAGAACAGATTCACTGCCTTCATTACATTGGCATTCACATACTTAACTATGGCTGGAATCATGCCGGTTAGTCCTAACTGGAATAGGTCCATTGTTGGATGATGAGTCAGCATGGGTCTACTCTAGTCAAGATTATCAAAAGAAAGGCCAATGGGTGCAAAAGTTTCAAATGCTGTGGAACCCCAAATGAAACTCTGCTGTTTCAGGTGTTTTTGCTGGATGTCATGGGGCAGGGCTCATCAGTGCATATAACACGGGGGGCATAGCCATTTGATGTTGTCTTGCTGACACACTGGGATAACACTCGAACAGAGCTGTTTCTCTCACTGGGCAGCACCCATAACAAGGTTAAATGTTTTCTTAATGAACTATCATTATTCAATAAGTTACTGAGGTTCTAATGAATATAAAAAATAATGCTTATCTCTTGCAGATTACTAATAATTATCTCTTACAGATATCTAAACTTTCTCATTTAAAGAAAAATACTTATTGCAATTAATACATATTTCACTTTTATCAGTAGGTTTATTTCCACTTTTTTAAAAAATCTTCTTGCTCATTTTCTTGTTCTTTGTTGTTGTTACTAACTGCCCTTGAGTTGACCTCGACTCATGGCAACTCTGTGGATGAGACCTCTTTAATGCCCCTATCCTCCACCGCTCTGTTCAGGTCCTGCAGGTTCAGGCCCATGCCATGCCATGCCCTCCCTGTTTGAAACTAGCCACCTGGCATGCAGTCTTCCTCTTTTTCTACTGTAGTCCACTTTTCCTAGCATTATTCTCTTTTCTAATGAGTCATGCCTTCTCATGATGTGACCAAAGTACAATAGTCTCCATTTAGTTCTCTTGGTTTCTAGTAAGAGTTCAGGCTTGATCTGTTCTAGGACCCATTTGTTTGCCTTTTTGGCCGTCCATAGTATCCTCAACCCTCTTCTCCAACACCACATCTCAAATGAATTTATTTTCTTTCTCTCTGCTTTCTTTGCTGTTCTTTAACCAGTCTTAAATTGTTTCCTGCAATTGCCCTGCAGATATTTAAGATTACATCTTAATTTTAGAATAATCCTTTATGGATTAAAAAAAAAAGCTTGTAAATGCCAACCTTGCGTTTGTTTTTGTTTTGTTTTGTTTTGTTAATACAGAGGCAACAGCAATAAAAGCAATTTCATGTTATCTATCTCCATTTGATTTGGCACAATCCTCTAGAAAGATTTGGGACTGAGACCATAATTCAGTATGTTTACTGTATAGTGATTCACATCTTTCTATGAGAAAATATTTCCGATGGTTATTTCTCTGTTTTTTAAAGTTATTTTTTCTTTAGATTATTTTCCAGAACTTTGAGAAGAGAGATGAGATGAATGATTGCAAAGTACATGGAGCCTTAGCTCCATTGCTACCCAACAGTTTCCTTCTATATATTTAAGGCTACTGCTTCCTTCTTTATTCCCTTTGCACCCCTGTGTGTATACACCTGCCAACTGAAGATAATACTTCATGTATCTGATTAAGTGAACTGTAGTCCATGAAAGCTTGTCCTATAATAAATGTGCTGATCTCCAAGGTGTTACAGAGCTCTTTGTTGTGGTTTACTTCCATATGTTACAACCATGCTCCATTTTGATCTCATGTTTGATATCAAACATTCATGAAATGATTGATTCTATGGATTCATCTGGTAACTGTTCATTTCCTGCTGGGATCTGCTGAAAGATTTATTTGCTCTGCAGTGACTGCTGCTGTTATTGCAAAAGTATTGTGCATAGGCACACATGCATGCACACTTTCATCCTGCATTCTAATATGAGTTTTGCAACCACAGGTGGGTAGATTTGGACTACAGCTCCGAATACACCCCAGCTAGCATGGGCAGCTGGCTTGAGGATTTGGGAAATTGCAGTTAGAAAAAAATAACTTTCCCAAACACTAGGTTACGCTGTTAGTAATATTAGGAAGTTATTTCTATACAGCCACACAAATACCCTAAAGGTGCCAGAGCCTACCAGATCTTGAAAGCTAAGCAGGGTCAGCCTTGGTAAGAATTTGGATGGGAGACTGCCAACGAATACCAGGCACTGTAGGCTATATTTCAGAGGAAGTAACTGACAAAACCAACTCTGAGTATTCCCCACCCTTTGGTGAAATTTATAAGTCAACAGGTAGCTTGAAGGTATATGCACAAACACACTGGATGGCACCTGGTTTACTACTGAGAAATATACCAATTATGAATTCTTGCTAACTGATGAGAATCTAAATAATCATTATGTAAATATTAGTACTGAAATGTTTCCAGGATCTCAGGTAATGCTTTAGACTAGAATTTCCTAAAGCAGCCTTGCACAGTGTAGTTTGCTCCAGATGCTTTGAAATACACATCCAAAAAGACCCAGACAGTAAGGGCAATGGTTGGGAAGATGGGATTTGTAGTCCAGCATCATCATCTGGAGGATGCTGGTTTGGAGAATGTCAGACTAGAGTTTCTCTGTGTGAAATACCATTGGAAACAGATGGCCTTAATCACAAATTGCTTTCATCTAGACAGAATATGAGGCTTGTACGCAGAAAATATCATATGAAGAACAGGCCTTCTGAAAAAGGAGGAGCAAAGATAGGGGGAAGGAATTGTCAAGGAAAAAGCAACATGGGATATACAGTAAATGAAATAAAACATGTATGTGAGAGTCAGGATGACTCAGCAGAAGCCAATTAAGAACCACACAGGTGTAAATGGTAATACAATTAACAAGTCCTGAATGCCAAGGACAAGAAATGTAAAGTGGATAATTGGACACACCTGACAATTGTTAAGTGGTCAAGGCTGAGATGATGAAATCATTAATTGTAGGATGAACCAAGAGAACCAATGAGAATGATGTACACGCCTACTGGGTGGAAACAGACAACAGTGGGTGGTACCATGCATTGACTATAATAATGACTATGCATCCTAATGTGTTTTGTGGGTTGTAGTGTGGGTAGTAGTAGTGGATAGTGAGGAGTAGAGTATTGTTGTGTTGGATAGTTTTGGAGCTGTATATAGTAGAATAAAGTAGATCTTTTATTTAAGACTACTGAGTTGTCTGGTGTCTTGGGTGAAGCTACAAGAACCAGCTGGATCCTGAAGAAGGGTGAAGACTTCTGTGGAAGAAAGAGTGAGAAGGCTTGGAGAGTTTGTCGGGGTCTTCAGCCTGTTCTCTGTAACTCTTGCTAAGCTATAACCACTGGCCAAAACTGGTCAGCGCGGTGCACAACCAGGTGGTGAGTTCGAGCCAGAGGTGAAGAGCTACAACTCCCATCATCCCTGACAGGAATATCAATAAATTAAGTTATGTGGATGACACCATATTACAAGTGGAAAACATAATGGACTTGGAACAATTACAAAGAAAGGTCAAAGAAGAAAGTGCAGTGCAAAGGCATGTTTAATGCTAAACACAAAGAAAATAAACATAATGACTATGGAGGACTTACATAAATTCAACCCAGACAATGAGGAAATCAAAATAGTAAAAGAATTCCTGGACCTTGGATCAAACATTGATCAGGAAGGAGACTGCAGTCAAGAAATCAGAAGAAGACTAGGAATGGGAAAGGCAGCTACGCAAGAACTAGAAAAGATCCTAAAGAGTAAAGATATACAGTAGGATCTCAGTATCCACAGGGGATCTGTACCAGACCCCCTCACCTGCAGATATCAAAATCCACAGATGCTCAAGCCCAATGGTGTATGAAGTCCCATTGTGGCTGCATGCAAGCAACACCACTGGGGACAATGAAGGCTTGCCACTCACAGATGCTCAAATCCACAAATGGCAAGTCTATATACAGTACCAAGGTCCCGCTGTACAACTGAGTACTAAAATTAAAATTGTACAAGCCATTGTATTCCTCATCACCATCTACTGATGTGAGAGCTGGACAGTGAAAAAAGCCAGTGGAAAATCAACTCATTTGAGAAGTGGTGCTGGAGAAGAGTGCTAAGGATTCCGTGGACAGCCAAAAAGACAAAATAATTGGCTCCTTGAACAGATCAAGTCTGAACTTGCCCTGGAAGCCAAGATAATTAAATTGAAGCTGTTGTACTTTGGCTACATCATGAAAATGCACAACTCATTAGAAAAGACAATATTGCTAGGGAAGGTAGAGGATCATACAAAAAGAGGAAGTTTGCAAACCAGATGCTAGACTCAATTAAAGAAGCCATGGGTATGAATTTATAGGACCTAAGTAGATCAGTGGAGGACAGGGAATCTTGGAGCTGTCTCATCCACAGAGGTGCCATGAGTCGTGATCGATTCAAGGGCAGTTAAAAACAGACAACAAAGAGAGAAGAAGTAATTCTATGCATATCATTATTTTAAATATTTATATATTGGCCTTCATATAGTGGCACTTTGCAAAATGTAACTTAAAAACAAACACAGTTCTGGTAAAATCAAAACAAAGTATAAAAAATACATAAAATATTTGTGACATAATTTGTTGCTTCTGTGTTCATGGAGGATTTGTTCAAAGATCCTAGTATTTTATGGATTGGTCTCTCATGTGCATTTGCAGACAAAGACAGATGCCAGATATTGAGACACGCTGCAAGAGCATGCCAATGCCAACTTGTCTCCTTCACGTAGCATGCTATGCAAAGGTCTGCCACTTTCAGGTAGTGCTGTTTTCCAAAACATTAATCAGCTGGTCTTTTAAAACTAAATCTGAATACTGGTAGTCCAGTCTTCTAAACAAAATAGACTGAGGGCAGAGATGGAAAAACAAAAATAAGCACATTTTCACACAACACTTAATTAACTCATGTAATTCCCATTGCCACAACATACAGTGATAGATGGTAGCTTAAGCTGGCTTTAAAATGGATTAGACAATTTCATGGAGGATAGTTCCATCAATGGCTATTAGCTTTTATAGCAAAGAACAGTACCTCCATGTCTAGTGATGATGGCACCAATGATCATAATAACCCAGTTATGGATATGAATATATCTCTCTCAGATGTTTTCAGTGTATACTGATATTTAGTCATGGAATGTAAAATATATGTATTAACTGTCCCGATTTTGCTGGGACAGTCCCAATCCCACTTTTCAGATGTTTTTTAAAAATCCCACTTTCTCTCTCTTCCTTCGACTTTGCCTTTTGTCCTAAGCTTACTTAAGTGGCTGCAAACTGAGTTCAAAGTGTAAAAGTAGTTTGGATTACCTTAAGTCAACAGGATGGTGAGGAGAGGAGTGGCCAAATCTTGCTTTTCATAGTAGGGTCAGATAAAAGGGAACTGATGTAACTTCTCCTCATTGGTATGTTCTTTCTCATTAATCACTTTTACCATCTTGACCACACTCCGGTTAATTAAGTGTTGTGTTAAGATGTGCTGATTTTTGTTTTTTGGTGGCACAGTGGTTAAATGCCTGTACTACAGCCACTCACTCACAAACCACAAGGTTGTAAGTTCAATCCCAGCCAGGGGCTTAGGGTTGACTCAGGCTTGCATCCTTCCAAGATCGCTAAAATGAGTACCCAGCTTGTTGGGGCAATTAGCTTACACATTGTAAACCTCTTAGGGAATCCTTAAGTGCACCGATAAGCGGTATAGAAATGTACTTGCTATTGCTTTTTCATCTCTGCCCTCAATCGATTTCATTTAGGAGACTGGCCTACCAGCATTCAGATTTAGTTGGCCATATGTGTCCTTTGTTTTCATTGGTGAAATACTGTAGGGCATGGTAAAATGAGATTTTCATGAGATTGCATTCATACATGGCCAGTGTTTACTAGATCGGGCAACCAAAGTGAGGTACTTTGTGAGGATGTGTTGATATGTTCTTTAATTTTAACTTGTGGTGGAATGATGAACACACACTCATATGTAAGCACTTACGAATATACAGTGGTACCTCGGGATACGAAATACCCAGGTTACGAAATTTTCGGGATACGAAAAAATCCCATAGGAAATCATTGTTCCGGGTTACGAATGTTTTTTCGGGATACGAAGAAAATTTTTGGTGCTTTTTTCGGCTTTTTCGCACGAAACGCGGCTTTTCCCCATTAGCGCCTATGGCAATTCGGCTTACGAAGGCTTTTCGGGTTACGAAAGCGGCCGCGGAACGAATTAATTTCATAACCCGAGGCACCACTGTAGTTTGCATTGCTACACCCCTGAGGAGAATCCAAAAATGAAGCCAGTTGTCCTAATCATAGAAATAAGTCAGTTCTACATGTTTTTATTGTATCTGGAGCAGGTCTTTTGGTAAATTTGTAGAACATCCTCCCCCCCCCCCATTTGATCTGAAGGGAGAAGCGGGAGCTATAAATAAAATTTATTATTATTATTATTATTATTATTATTATTATTATTATTATTATTATTTAGACCATAGGAAACTTGTAAAACTTGTAGGTCTTAACTGTTCTTTCCAGACCGAGACTGAAAATTCAATGTTAGTCCAAACCAGCATCAGCATATTGAAATCAATTGCATTTATATACTAACAAGTCCCATTGATTTGATTGGATCCGAGGCCACATAATTATGTCCCTATCCATGTTACTGATATCTGTGGTTTCACTTACTCATATCTGAAAAAAAAAGTTATCTCTGTGCATTTTTAGGTCCTCCAGTGTGATTCTATGATTTGCTTCCAACATGGAGTGACCATAGAGTTTCACTGGATGACCTAGAAATGAATAGAGAGGCGTTCTTTCTAGGAATCTCTAGGTCCTCCAGCACAACTCTTATGGTATGGTTCATTATTATCTATGGTTTCACATTTCCACAGTCAATCTGGGAATGCATCTCACATGGCTACTGGGTTGCACTGTATAATATAGGCTGGCATGTTGTTTGTGACTTACGATGGTATAAATTACTCATGCTATTGTTTGTATTGTTTCAAGTCGTTGTGGAGGTTGGAAATCTTTACTAACCACATACAGTGTCCAAAATCTCTGCCAAAGCACCCTTTAGCTGCAGAGGCCCACCTCCATGACTATTTAGTGACAAGGAGAAGCAAACTGAAGGGGGTGACAGATGATGTCATCATCCGTGCTGATCAAAACGTTCCAGTGTTTGGACCCTGCAAGTCCCATCTCTATTGTAATCTTGATGGAATTTTGCTGCTCACTGAAACATGTGGAGTACTGTAAGGCTAGAGAGAATTTCACACATTCAGCCGAACCCACACAGAGTGGAATAGGATCATACATGTTCCTGCCCCCTTGGCCTTATCCATGCACTTGGGTAAAAGTGTGAAAAATGTAGATATGTATGCATATAGGGGTTCTCCTTGTCACTGTGGACTCTACTTTTCCAGGAATCTGCAGTTACATGAACAGAGCCCATGGATGTACAGTGTTTCACATCATTATTCAAATTCACTGCTCCCTGCACCATATGCTTGCTCATTGGAATGTGTGAAAAGGAGTTTAGATGAACTTCAAAACTAGTTATGTTGCCAACATGTGTTTAAAAATTTGTTGATGGTAAAACCTTTGCTCTTGTTAAAACCTCTGTCAATTGCTGCGAAGCAAGGTCAGCTACAAACCCAGATTCATTGCAGGGCTACAGAGTTCTTCAATACTTATCCTTTTATTCCAAGAAATTATCTTTGGTTGCTGCAAACAAAAGAACCCAAGCTCTCAGTCAAATAGCCTTTTTACTGACAAGTACCCTGAAGGCACCCAATCCTGTCTGCTCTCAGAAACTAAGCAGGGTCAGACCTGGTTAGTACTTGGGAGGCAGACCTCCTGGGAATACCAGATGCTGTAGGCTCTTTTTCAGAGGCAGGAGATGGCAAACTATCGCTTAGTATTCCTAGCCTAATAAAACCCTATGAAATTCAAAGTCAAAAGGTGATTTGAAGGCAGCAATAAGAAATAATTGAAATCCATACCATGCAGTGTTGACACTCAGAAAGCAACTATTAACAAGTTTATGTTATGTCTAAATACCAAATGAAGGTATTGATTTCCATTGACTGAGCCATGGTTCTCTTTGTAAATTGAACATATTGTCACCATTCATAAATTACATGTTACACACATTTCTGTCTTTATGAAGCATCCCCCACAAAAAAGCCTTACCGGGGCAACATGGTAAGTTGCAAACACATCATCAGTGCATAGCTACTAAGAGTGTGTGCTAGGAACCAGCTTTTGGAAAGCAAATGAGCTGCTCCTGTCCCTGCAAAAGAATTAGATGAGAGATTTTGTAAATGATTCAAAACCAAACTGCCTGGAACTCTCCTATCACCATCCAGAAACAACAATTTTGTAGTGCTTATTCAAGATTTACAAATGGAGCATGATGGAGGAACCATCTGCTCAACCTCTGGCTGGCTATCCCTAGAGATGTAAGGTTCAATAGACAGATTGTTGGGTGACTACCAAGATATTGACTGAATGATTTAGACATTTTTGTAAGTCTTTTCACTCCCCCAAACCCCAGGTCTGTGGGAGTGTTGCAGTTAAGATGTCAATACAAATTGAGCAAGAAAATCATGGCCTGATTCCCACTACCTTTTAAACTGGATCGCAAATTGGTTTGAACCAGTTCAAATGATCCTTGTTCCCACTTGAATCTATTCACTGAAATGATTAGGAGAGGGGGCCCAGTAGCCAGACTCATTTAACCTGTGCCTTTTTGACGCTGATTTTTCCAGCGTCTTATAGGATACATCAATTCTGCGCAAGTGTGAACCAGATGCGATCCGGAATCGAGTTAAATTTGCCCTTTGGTCAGTTGGAGCGGTTCCATTTTGAATTGATTCATTCGTCAATGTGAACCACAAGTGGGTTATTTTATTTTATTTTGCAGCAAGAAAATGCGATCGGGGCAAATGAAGTGTGAACCATGCTCTGATGTCGAATCGATCCATTGATTTGGATCTCATACCGATTTATTTGTAAGTGGGAATGAGGCCCATAAAACTGTAATAAAACAAACATTTGGGGTAAATGTCTATGCTGGGGATCAGGAAAATTTCTGAGCAAGCAGACAAGTCTTCAAATGACATAAAAAACATTGCAGTGGGAGGCCATTTGATCTCCATGGGGAAAATTATTCCATCTGGAACAATTCTTACATTCTTAAATGGTTATGGGATTTAGTCATGCAGATACCTCTGCAAAAGAGCTTAACCCACCAGGAAAAGATATTAAAAATCACCTCTTGCAAAAAGATAAGTATATTCACAATGGACATTACCTTGATCTCCTGAGAAACAGATGCGGCAAGTTTCTGACTGACTCAGAAATCCCTTCTATCTTTGCCATTGCATCAGTTTGACACACTAATGGATTAGTTTGCTAAACAATTAAAAGATCCATACTCTAAGAAGTTCTGTAGAAACCAGAAATCCTTTTGCTTTTCTGTTTTGTGCTCATAACATTGCCATGGTTATTACAAAAGGCAATAAAAATAGGCAATAATTGCAACAAACTTTTTTAAAGAAATAAATCGCTTTTTCAGAATTTAATCTTGAATGAATTGAAGCATAGGCTCTTAAATCATGGTGTCTCTCCATCCTGAAACTCAAAATAGTGCTCCTGCGGAGAGAGATAAATATTATATCGAGACCAAGCACTCAATCTTAAGACAATTTCACCTCTGGAGGAGGTTGAAGATCATTTCCACATACCTGGGCTTATGTTGGTGTAAAGAGGTCTTGGTATACAAGGTTCATATTATGTTGAGTGAACAAATTATAAACAGTTATGGCAAAGAGATGTTTCTGTGGTTTAAGTGTTTACGTTGTAGCTGAAAGCATGTTTTTACATTGTTAAATTACTGACCTCTCTGCAACCTTCATTGAATGCCTTGGAGGTAAGGCAAGATATCAGTGTTTTAAAATAAAATAAATGCTGACTTTAAAATCCCTTCCAAGTAGTGGCTTGATGTTATGGCAAAGAATTGTGACCTTTGAATCTGTATAGCTCCAGCTAGGCAGGATGACGAAATCAAGTCTGGTCGAATTTACATCTTTGGAACGCATTCACTCAGTCAACTTTTACTCAATTTTACTTTGCTCGCTGGAGCAGTAAATGCATTTCACCCCTTCAGTAGGCATGTCCTTAGCTGTTACATGTGAATGTTTTCTCTTCATCTGAGTTATGAGCCCCTTTTCCAGTTCACTGATCTCTTGAGCACACCAAAGTCACTGAGACAGATCTGCAGGTCTTTGCTGTGATGTGACTTATGGTATTGACAGTTCCAAGACTGAAATCCTGTCACAACAATGACTTGAGCCTGAATGATCAAAATAGATCTAAGTAGACCCAGCTAAGCTGGTCATCTTTGGCTTCACTTTAAATACTTTATGTCATGTGTGACACATTACTTGAGAGTTATCAGTGTTTAATAATATATAAGAGAGACAGTTGCCTCAGCAGTTCTTCAGATAGACAGCTTGATGTAGTCTCTGTTAAGACTTCAGAAAATGCATATATTATTTCTAATTTATTGTTGTTTTTGGTATCAGTAACTGAAAACTCATTTGAATTATAGAGGTACAGTTTGTACATTCTATAATAAATGCAAGTACACAGTTATTTATGTTACATATATACTTTCTCTTTCCCCCTGACAAATTCAGTGTAGAGGACATAAATTTGCACCCAGAAATGCGATCAACATAGGGCCTTTTCACATTACACAATTATAGCACTTTGATTCCACTACATCCTGTGGAATCTTGGGATTTGTACCTTCGTGATACACTAGAGCTCTCTAGCTGTGAATACTAGACTGCAAATCCCTGGATTCACTTGCAAACCAATAGGACTGATTTCAATGACTCTGATTTCAGTTAGTCTGTTCTTAGTATGGTTAAGATTGGATCCAGCACAGTAATTAAAACTTAAAACTAGTAGACAAACTGGTTAAAAATACCAATGTAATTGAATTTTTATTATTATGAAGTTTCTCATCTAGTCAATTAAAAAGTGATGCCAAGGAATAGTGAAACAGGGGAGGCCCAAACCTTGGGAGCTTAGCAGTTTTGTAATATTGCTCTTGGAGAGGCAAGTTAATTTGCACTCTGCTCATTCAGACATCACGAGGGCATCCTTTTTGGCCTAAGCCAATAGTTTAACAATTGTCAGTGCAGTTACTGATCATTAAGTATAAAGATTCAAAGTCAGGCATGGAATAGAGAAGGTAATGGCTTTACTGAAAAGATCAGAGCTAGCCAAAGATTTTATGGCTACTCTTTAATTTTTAAATAAGTAAAATGAACCATGTTATCTCAACAAGACTGCTGTATTTTTAATCAAAGTGAGAGCATTTATTACACAATGAGCTGAACAGAGAGCTGCATAACCTAGTGTCTTGTCTCAGGAGTTAAATAAATACTATAGTGAAAGTGCATGCATTTGCATCCTACAGTTTTTCTGGTTTAGTTTGCTGGGTTGGAAACCATAAAAGAGGATTCCTATTAGCCCTAATAAGCATAACCAAAAGAGATGGAAGATGGAAGTTTTAATTCAGAAATTTCTGGCTGACCAGGCACTACTGCCCCTCCCATAAAAGCATTGCCTTTGCTTGGTGGGCCAAAATAGATGTGAAATAAATGTGTGCCATAACACAATTCCATTTTTGCTTGCTTTTACTGTAGGTTACAGCAGTGGCAACTGGTGGCTCCCATGCCAGTGGGTCAGTGAATCAGCTCCAGGTTTAGTGTAGATTTTAAAAGAGGTATTCAAGGTGCTGATCCCAATCTCCTAGATATGTTAAACGCCTTAGACAGCTCCTTTAAAGTAAGACTAAAACCAAGAGTGGACTCACCACCCCACTGACATGGAAGCCATCAGCCACTACTGGGGTACAGTCACACTCCCATGGGTTTTCAGTGGGACTTGGAGGGAGATTTTTTGGGAGGCCTGCTGTGCAATTGTTTCTTTTTTCTTTTTAAAAACCTTAAGCAGAATCCTGTTGGTGATATATTCTAGTCCCAAAGTTATGCATACACATGTCTTGTTGTTAATGGGATGCAAAGGCTATTCACTATCATTCTATCTGAAACTCACTATACAGTTATTAGGCTGCAGGTGCAGATGTTTTAGGGCCATTAAATGGCCAGAGAGGAAAGGAGATGATTGAGCAACAGGGAATGGCTCCCATCCACACTGTAGTTCCTAGAGAGAGAGGAAAAAGAAACAAGGTCTGCATTTGCACTGCAGAAATAATCCACATTGACAACACTTTAATTGCCATGGTTCAGTGCTATGGAATTCTGGGATTTGAAGTTTGCTGTGGCACCAGAGCTCTTTGATCGAGAAGGCTAAATGCCTCACAAAACTACAGTTCACAGATTTCCATAGTATTGAGCCATGGCAGTTAAAGTGGTGTCAAACTGCATTGTTTCTACAGTGTGGACACACCCCATGGTCATTGTTCCCCTTCCTCTTTGGAGATCTGCTGTATATATTTGTCTATACGTCGAAAAATCTATGCGCCCAAATTGACTCCAAAACCTTGGGTCAACTTATATGTATGGTAAGTCAGTATGGTAAGTGAGTTTAGAAAGGTCCTAAAAAAGTGTCCACTCTTAAAGCAGTGATCTGTGAAAGATGGGAGGCGGTAGAGAATGTGTGTATCGAGATCAGGGGTTTCTTCAAAAGTCAAAGAGGTGCGGAGAGATTATCTACTCTTCCTGCTGAGGTATGTGAGGGTGCATGCATGGTTTGTGCACAGTGTGTGCATGCATAGTGATCGGGGGTTTCTTTAAGAAGTGCAGGGGACACCCCACTCTGCCTGCTGCCGGTGGCCTATTGTAATGCCTGGAAATAAAAATAGCAGCAGCGGCAGGGACTTTTTGGTGCTTCCCTATCTTGGAGGACAGAGGTCACTTCTCTGCTGCAGAAGGAGAACCACTGTAGCTCCCATTTTCCCATCCAGGCATTACAAAAGGCCACCAGATGGAATAGAGTGTTTTAAGTTTTACCTTCGACTTATCCATGGGTCATATCAAAAGCCATGATTTTGGCTCTAAAACTTTCCCTTAAGAGGTCAACTTGAACACGAGTATATATAGTATCGCTCTACCTTTCTTCTCTCTTTCCATGGCTATTTAATGTTGTTAGCAGTGCCCTGGGCTGGGCCTGAACATCTGCTGGAAGGGGGAGACTTGTAGTTACAGAGCATTATACCCTATGCTTACAAAGCAAGTCTTTGGCCTATATATTTTTTTCTCTCCCCTAAAAGCACCCAACATACCTAGCAGCTATGAGGAGCAACTTCACCACACTTTTTTTCACCTCTTGAGTTGTTTTTAACACCTGGAGAGATCTAGGTGTTTTTTTAAAAAGTCTTTCCCTGGATCTTAAAGAGCCTGGGATGGGTTGAGACATCATACAGTATAGACACTACCCTCTGACAATACTCCCAGAGGTTGGAAGCATTGTCTATGTTTTTGGCAGTTTTGGGCAGGTTAGAAGTCCTTAGAGGGCCTCAAAATGACTGTCTTCATTCTCTCTCTCTTTTTTGCTAGACTAAATGCACTCTTACAACCTCCTGCAAATATTGTATGTAACAGCTGGTACATAAATACTGTAAAATAAACAGACATATGAATAGCCTGGGGTAACTACTTACTTTTAATTAATCCTTAATTTACATTGATGAAAGTATGACTAATGATGGAGAAGGAGATGACATGATTCAAATGGTTGCTGCGATGTGATCTTTTCGCCATGCAGAGGCAACTGCAAATGGACAGGGGGAGGGACTGTATTTTGCACCAGCAGATTTAAGCATTCACATTCCTTTAAAAAGTTTTATTAATCCCAACTCGGTAAGACCCATTCAATCAATTGTATGTGTGAAATCAACACTTATTTCAGTCCTGTTGTTACAGTAGGTCCACTCTAGTTGGGACTGACAACTGAATTTAGTCAATTGTGCAAAAGGTGAAAGTTAAAAAGTTACTTTAAAAAGGGCAACCATAATAGCAGCTAACAGACTAAGGCGGGATACAGACTGCCGCTTTGAGGTGATCTCCCGCCGGTGCCATTTGCTCTGCACGGGAGCCGCAGCAGCCAAACCGCGCGGCTCCCGTGCGGAGCAAAAAAGAAGCTCCATTTTGGAGCTTCTTTTTGCAGCACCTTTATGACGTCGCGAGGCGCCGCTGGTGCATTTGCGACGTCATAGGCGCCTCGACATGTCTGGACGCTATGCGTCCAGTACGTAAACATGGCGGCCCCCATGTGGAAGGGGCACCGCCATGTTGTATGTATTCTATACATACTAGGGTTAGGGGTGTGTGGAAGCACCACCCCTTCCTAACTCTAGTACGTATAGAATATGTACTAAATGGCGGTTTATATCCCGCCATAGTTATCTCACTGCACTCTTATAGCGCTGCTATTCCACTTTTACTGCTCTGGCTGCCTCCTGTTACATTCTGGGATTTACAGTTTAGGGAAGGCATTTAGAATTCTCAGCCAGAGAGCTCTTAGGCCTCACTGAACTACAAGCCTCAGAATGCAACAGGAGGCAGCCAGGGCAGTAAAAGTGGAATAGCAGCACTATAAGAGTGTAGTGCAGTAATGTGGTATGGTTTTGGGCATTGCAAGTAAAATTACCTTAATACAACAGCTACCAGACTTTTCTTGTTCTGATACCATTCTGTCTTTAATGCTAGAGCCACCTCTTTAACACCAGAGTCACTACACATTTGCTCTGTGGTTAGATTTTCCTTTCTTTTAGTTTATTTTGAAAACATTGTAAAAGCAAATAGATTGGAATCTTGATGCTAGCAGGTCAATGGGGTATCACTGTCTCCGATGCTGTTTTCTTGTTCTCAGTGTACCCCATTCAAATTTGTATTTGTCATGTTAGATGGCTACCCACTGTGGCACCTGGGGGTGGTAAGGGGGTGCAGGTTAGATTCCTTTGCCCAGTCCTGTGGTTCTCATCCCACCCATTTTAAAAGAAATGGCATAATGGATTTGCAATATTTTATTAAGTTGGACCGGTGTGTCAGTATAGAAGATTAAAGGATATCTCTGGAAAATAGGCACTTGTTAACAAATTGTTAACAAAAAACAGTGAATGCTACATGATAGTTAAAAGGCAGAGATTAAAATGTTATTTTTTCTTTCTAACTCTTTATATTATAGTTTGTATTCTACCTATTTTTTATTAGTCTGAGATGTGATCTTGATGGGTGGATACTTTTCTGATCTATATGGAAAATAAAGTTAGGCCATATATTATATAAAAATACCATATATACTTGACTATAAGTTGACCTCATGTATAAGTCGAGGACAAGTTTTGGGGTCACAATTATGGATTTTGATATGACCCATGGATAAGTCGAGTCTAGGGGCATGTAACAGGATCTAAAGGATGATGCAAAGGAAAACAATGCCAAAGAACTTACAAAATTCTACATATATACAGTACCTATGGCGGGTTACAAACCGCCATAAAGTACGCACTCTGCACGTACTAGGGTTAGCAAGGGCCGTATTAGGGTTAGGAAGGTTCTTACATTCCTCACGGCCCTTCCTCCCAGTACGCGCAGAGTGCGTCATAAATGGCGGTGCTCATCCTCATGGGCGCCGCCATTTTGACGTCTTGGACACTGTGCGTCCAGACGTGTCGCGGCGGAAGTGACGCCACGAAGGTGCGCTCCGCCCCTTGTGGTGCCACTTCCGCGTTTCGAAAAGGAGCGCCACTTCGGTGCTCCTTTTTTGCTGCATGGGGAAGCCTCGTGGTCTGGCCGCTGGGGCTTCCCTACGCAGCGAATGGCGGTGGCGGGAAAACGGCCCCTTGAGGGCTGTTTGTAACCCACCCAAATTGACCTGTGGATAAGTCAACTCACTTTTTTGGGGGTCAATTTTTTGACTAAAATTTCGAGACTTATACATGTGTCAATACATTAGATGGCTTAGTTTTTCTTTCAACTAACTTAAGTTGGTGTGATGATTTCTTGTTGTAGTTGTGTGCCTTCATATTGTTTCCAACTTATAGTTTCCCTATAAGAAATCATCAGGGGTTCTTTTCAAGATTTTTCAGAGGGGGATTTGCCTTTGGCTCTCACTGATTTGCCTTTGCCTCCTGCTGAGGCTGTGGGAGTGTGACTGGAATGTCCTGTCTCTATCTTGTTCAGTAACCAGGCTTCATGGATAACCAGAATAAGTTTATTATAGCAGATCAGCACAGAATTATAATGTCTGCCAGAAATGGGGGAAAAAAAAAAGAGCATACCTCCAAAGTGATCCGAAGCAGCTTTATTTTGGAATGTCTGTTCGGGCCCTATATTACATTTTTCAGCAACATTAAGCACAGTTAATAATAACAGTACTGTAAAATTAATCCATGGCAGAGGGAGCCTTTACAGGAGACCCTGATAATGACTTGCCCAAGATCACCCAATGGATTTCCATGGCTGATTAGGAATTTGAACCCTGGTCTGAAGAGTCCCAGTCCAGTGCTCAAACCACTACACCACATTGGTATGGAAATTACACCTATACAAATATCAATCCAAAGTAATTTTTACTAATTAATTAATTATAGTTAGTTCATTAAAAGATGTCAAGGTGGTGTGCAATAGAATCAATTCAAACAATTTAAAACAATTTGAAATTTAAAACAGTAAAAAAGTTTACAAATATATTAACATTTTGAAATTCAGATGATCATGAATGACACATCTCCATGATAACAGTGAGTGCATGAGGAAAACATAACTCTTGAAATGACTTTTTAAAGAACAACAAAATAAAACATAGTTTTTTGTTGTTCTGCAGGAATGTTTTGCATACCAAGTCCTGATCGTCTTCCAGAAATTTGTGTATGTTTTGGTAAGCCTTAAGTGAAGAGTCTACTGTGCATCTTAATTATTATTTACATGGAAAGGTCCTTTACTTAAAAGGAGGGCAGCATCTGTCTCCTTGGCTTGATTGCCATTAAAATGGTTTCATTGTAATTGTGCAGATAATTACTTTGATTACATGGCAGCAGAGATGGGTGCCTTATCATCTCCATTTCAGCCCTGTTTATTGCGAAAACTGTATTTGCTTTCACAATAAACACCACCAAAAAGATTAAAAGAAACATGCAATGCACAGCCATGTATGCATCACCATATAATCCTTCAAACACAGATATGGTTGAATTTAAGGATGAGGAAGGATTCGTTTCAGTTCATATTTAAAGTGAGCATCGTACAGACTTTGCAGATATATGCAATATTTGCAGTGAAAAGAACTTTCAAGTAAAAAAAAATTGAAATGTGGAAGAAATCAAAATAGAGAGAATAATCTATCCAGGCTCAGGGCTGAGTGTGTAACTCCCTATGGATTTACAAAAGTGCTTAATTAAGGTTACTACTTTTATTTTTCCTGAGATGCTCCTAATATTTCACATACATGGCAAACAGATGTAACATGGTCTTCTCCATGCTAATAATAGCTGCACATTGAATCTGATGGGTGCAGATGGGTGAAAATGTCATTTCAGCTTGTTTTTGAAAGATTTATCAAAATTGGCAAACCACAGCTGACTTCAGATGTAACCATGATGATGAAGCAGTAGCTACCTCCTCTATCCTATCCACTCAAAGCAATAATTATTATTATTATTATTATTATTATTATTATTATTATTATTATTATT
>NC_056524.1:174304654-174308886 GCF_019175285.1 Sceloporus undulatus
TTATTATTATTATTATTATTATTATTATTATTATTATTATTATTATTTCTATCCCACTTCTCTGTTATACACAATCGGAGAGGCTTACATAAAATGGAGGCTCTCAGCTACATGTATGATGAAGCAAGGAGGTCACATTCAGCTCAAATGTCAGTTGGTTGCAGGAGAAGCTACATAGGCGGGTTACAAACTGCCACTTGGGACGTCCTCAGGACATCCCAGTTCAAAAAAGAGGCGTCTCTTCCAGACGCCCCCATTCCTGTTACAGACTCTGTCCGTAACAAATGGCGGTGGCCGTTCCACATGGCCGCCGCCATCTTGATGTAATGGACGCTGTGCGTCCGCACATCGCGTGGCGCTAATGATGTCGCGAGTGTGCCATTGGCGCCTCGCGGTGTCATTAGCGCGCCGTCAGAAGAAGCTCCATTTTGAAGCTTCTTTTTTGCTCCGTAAGGGAGCCGTGTGGTTTGGCTGCGGCAGCTCCCTCGTGGAGCAAACAGCAGCGCCGGGAGACCACCGCAAAGCGGCGGTTTGTAACGCCTCATAGTGTTGTAGCAACTTAGGATTCCACATTTATTATTGTAGAAACCTTTGTGGTGAGATGCATGAAGTATCCCATTTTCTAAAAAAAAATCATTCATGAGATTTGTGTACATTTATTCATATACAGTGGTACCCCGGGTTACGAAAATAATTCGTTCCGCCGCCGCGTTCGTAACCCGAAATGCTTCGTAAGCCGAAAAAGCCATAGGCGCTAATGGGGAAAAGCCGCGATTTCGTGCGAAATAGCGCCGAAAAGCACCAAAATGTTTTTTCGTAACCCGAAAAAACCTTCGTAACCCGGAACAGTTTTTTCCTATTGATTTTTTTCGTAACCCGGAAATTTCGTAAGGCGGCGCATTCGTATCCCGGGGTACCACTGTATGTTAAACACATAGCTAGCAATATAAGAAACTTGTTTCTCCCTGGTCTGAGCTGAACCACCCCACTGTGCCATATAGGGTTATAGTACTTACTTTCAACTGTTATTTACATAAATGCAGGTAATGATGATGGAATTAATTAGATTTGTATCCATTGATTCCTATGTGTTTGTTTTGTGTTTGTGTTTGGCCTAAGTGTCCTCTCAGGGCCCTCATAATCTAATGCCTCTGAGTGTACTTAAAATAGGATGGAGAGATTCTTGCATTCCAGATGTTGTTGGATTGCAACACCCATAAATCCTTCTCATACTGAGTGATGGGAGTTGCAACCCAACATCAGCTGAAGAGCCAACTGTCTAGCCAGCCCATCCCTGGTTTAAGACAACCACTGCTTTGGCCAGGTGTTGCATAGCTTAACACCCTTGGGTTAACAAATAGTTATCAGCTGCTTCAGGCTAGAAAGGTGAGAAGTCAATGGGGCATGATTCCCACTTACTAGCTGTAGAATGTACCAAGGGTTGCATGTGGGAAGAGGAGAAAAGCAAGTGCCACACAGTTTTGAGGCAAAATATGTAGATAAAGAGAAACAGATGTGTCAGTGTTGCATTCTGCAAGGATCTCATGCAGGGTTGGAGAATCATATGGCTTTCCTGATGTTGGACTGCAGCTCCCAATATTCCTCACTACTGGCTATGCTGGTTAGGATAGCTGAGACGTGCAGTTCAACAACATTTGGGGAACCTTATGGTTTCTGCATTTGATCTAAGGGTTGTCCTCTTAGAAATCTCATGGAACTGTTGTCTTCCAAAAAATCCAAGTGAAAATACAGGGAATTTTCGAGTGCTAAGTTGTGAACCTCCCCATGCTTAACTTGTATATTTGCAAATAATCACAGATCTCAACACAATGAGACTAAGGTCCAAAACACACTTCAGAAAGAATCCAGTTTGAGACTGCTTTAAACGCCCTGGTTCAATGCTAGGGAGTTCTTGGAACTGTAGTTTTTTGGGACATTTAGCCTTCCCTATCAGAGAGCTCTGGTACCACAAGAAACAGTAGTCTCAAACTGAATTGTTTCTTCAGTGTGTTTTGGACTTTCGGTAGATTTCTAGTGATCTTATTTCTGAGGAAAACAAATCCAGGGGAAGAAATGCATGCCTGATACTTGGAGATTTGTGATTACTTTGTGTCAGTGTTCTGCATTAAGGCTAGATGTGAATTCTACGTGCACATTTGTTCTTCCCATACTATCTCTGTATCAAATAAGGTCAGCCACAACATCAGCCTATTTCTTGTATGAATTCAGTATGCATTCAGTATGGCAGAGATGTTGAATGAGAAGATATGGGAAGGAGACTGGCAGGTCTTGGAAGTGTTATTCATCTGTAACGTCGGCCCATTCCGCACGGGCAAAAAATAAAAGAGTTAGAAAGGGGCGTTCTTTCCGGATGCCCCTAACCCTAGTACGTGCCAAGCATGTACAAAATGGCGGCGCCCATTCTACATGGGTGCCGCCATCTTGATGTAGTGGACGCTTAGTGTCTGCACATCTCAGCACCATTATGATGCCGCAAGTGCACCAATGGAGCTTTGTGGTGTCATAATGGTGCCACAAAAAGAAGCCGCTTTTTGCGGCTTCTTTTTGCTGCGTGGAGCAGTCGTGCAGTTTTGTCTGCTGAGGCTGCTCCGCGCAGCAAATGAGGGTGCCGGCAGACCGCCCTTTTGGGTGGTCTGGAAAGCGTCCTTGTTTGTTTTTTATTTTATTTTAAATCAGTATCATACAGAACAAGTGCCATTTTGAAGGGAGGAGAGATTTCAATGGCAAAACAACTCTTAAAATAACAGACTAATACAGCAACCACTTTGAAAATAATTCCTCCTCCAAAATGTTAACTGTCTCTTGTTGCAATTAATATGCCAGTAACACTAAATGAATTCTGCTAAAGCCCATAGGCTCCCAGAATCTGTCTCACAAAGAATATTAAGCATTGTAACTTGGTTAATTCAGCTCTTTAGCCCTATAGCTTCTGCTTTTGCCAAGATAAGGGCAGGACAAGGAGTTCATAAATCAGCAGCTGAAGACACAACATCTAAGCAAGTTAATTGTTGACTTTCTGCACAGGAGAAACCAATGCATTCTTAGCGGAGAAGCCATTAATAAAATGACACTTCCTTGTAAGGCTTGTTATTCTTTTATTCACCTTGGAATCGGATGAGCTTGGAAGAAAGAGAAACGTGTACTTTTAAGGGTGAATATCAGCTACTGTTTTATGGATTCTGAAATAATCTATTACATGTGATAACATCTCAGAAGACAACTAGAGAAACAAAGTAAAGGCAAAATTAGCTTTTGTAAAAAGCGCACACCTGTCATCTGATACATTAAATGTTACTATGCATAGGGAGTTTTGTGTCTGTGAAAGCACAGATAGCAGAAATAATGGGGTTTCAGAGTTCTAATCTAAGATATATGAGCCCTGACATTGCTTGGAGAATAGAAGTTGTGGTAGGCAGTGAAATACAACCTGGCATTCACAAACACTTCAAGATTCATGAAGGCATCCTGATTTTTATTCATTTTACAATATATGCATTTATGTTTCAGTTTGTTAGAGCAAATGGCTTCTATTGATAACTGCATGGTTCTTTGAAAACACAGCATTAGATAGAAATGTAAGAAATGTCACTAGATGACATTCAAATAAGTGTCACAGGGCTAAATCCAGTTGCTAGTCCCAGCTAGTGGACATCCATAGAATTAATGGGTTTTATATTACTGTTGACTTATCAAGTTCCCATTGATTCAATGGGTCTGTTTAAGTTAGGAACCATCAATTGGTCTTAACCTACAGGCTGCCATCCTGTGAAAACATGTGCTAGAAAATAAGCCCCATCAAAGTGTGTTGGACTTCCTTATGAATAATTTTGTGTGTGTGTGTGTGATTAAGCTGCACATTTGTATCCTTTGTCTGCTGATGGGGATTATGACATCTTCCATCTTTTGACCGGGTTTTGCCTTTATACATCATGCATATTCTGATTCCTTTGCTGTTTGTCATGCCTTTTGTGTTTCTTGGTGAATTTGGAAGCTGAGGATTGTTTTTGGCTACTTATGGTGGTTGAAGGGATTGTACAGGGAGTGTACTTACTGGACTACTGGGCATGGAGAAAAGAGAATTGATAAGAAAGCCACATCAAAATAGAACATTTCTGAAAATTAGGGCCCAAACAGACAGGCCAAAATAAAGCTGCTTCGGGTCACTTTGGAGGTATGCTGTTTAAATGACACACACATCTTAAGAGGCCAGA
>NC_056524.1:174311715-174346052 GCF_019175285.1 Sceloporus undulatus
CTGTGCCAAAGCTCATGCGCTTCTGTCCTTAGGACTGGGCATGGCTTTGGCACAGCTTTCTGCCTCTTAAGATGTGTGTGGTCATTTAAACAGCATACATCCAAAGTGACGCAAGCAGCTTTATTTTGGCCTGTCTGTTTGGGCCCTACCTCACTTTTCCAATGCCACAGTCTGGCCTCTTAAGATGTGTGTGTCATTTAAACAGCATACCTCCAAAGTGACGCAAAGCAGCTTTATTTTGGCCTGTCTGTTTGGGCCCTTACTCTCACTTTTCAATGCCACAGTGTTTTGGAAAATGCACAGGGAAGATATGATTGGTGAGACAATCCTTTTTTCTGGAAGTATTAAACTGAGATGAAATGTGTCCTGGTTTGAGCATTAGACTATGACTCTGGAGATCAGGGTTAGAATCGTCACTCAGCCATGGAAACCCACTCAGTGACCTTGGGCAAGTGACACTCTCTTAGCTTCAGAGGAAGCAAAGGCAAAGCCCCTCTGAACAAATCTTGTCAAGAAAACTCCACAATAGTTTAACCTTAGGGTCACCATCAATTGGAAATGACTTGAAGGCATACAACAACAGCATCATCATCAACAACACTTAAACTGACAGAACCTTTTCACTAGTGGCTCCATCATTTTGGTATTCCCTCCTTACATAGGTGGATATGGTTTTAAATGAACTTTGAAGACTCCTATCCCCTTTAGACTGTGTTTGATATTATCCTTATTTATATTTAACAGCTGCCATCCATCTGTAACCATTAATGATAAATACTATTGATTCTCTGGGTCTGCTCTAATTGGGACTAGTAATTTCATTTAGTCATTTATGTTTTTCACATTTTATTCTTTGCCACGTATTATGTTTATATTGTTTTGATCCACCCATATTAGTTCAGGAAGCTGTAGCTGTAAGTTTTTAAATAAAAGTTCTAGTTGTTTTAGAATTTAACAGTTTGTTATTTTAAGCATTGCAGTATGATATAAATGTGCCATTGTTTCAGATATTGTAAGATGCCATGAGAGGGGTAATTCTGAAAGATGGTCAATAAACACAATAAATCAATATACGGTATGCAGTTGTTACAGAAAAGACTAGTTAACCTTGAATCCCATTAGCTGCCTTGAGCTCCATTCTCAGAGAAAGGCGGGATATAAAATCAAATAAATCAAATAAATAAATAAACCTTGCTTTAGTTAATTCTTACAATGTGAACCAAATAAAAAATAAAAATATTGCTTTTTGTTTTCATCATTTACTTCAAAAATGTTTTCTGCGATTCATTTAGTAGTGTTCTATTCTCATTGTTGTTTTCTTTTTCTTTTTTAAAGGAGTTAAACATATCCGATTAGAGTTTAATACAGCATTCTTGTAGGGTTGCATTTTTGTTAGCGTATTTTTGTATTCTTCCATCTAATGTATAATTACTTTTTGTACTAGTTAAATTAATAATATGGGCCATTATCTTCATTATTTCATGGCTAGGGAGCTGTGTTCTTTTAGAAGTCCACTCAGGTTTAGCAGTTTAAAGGCGAGCAAAGGAACCAGTTGGCAATGAAAAAGTTATGACTACTCTGAAAGCTCACTTTGTTCCTGTGTGATGAGTTGCAGGTCAGCATCAGAAGCTTTACAGGAGCAGATGGGACCGTATTGCCCTTTTGCATAACCTGACCATTGTGGAGCTATATTATTATTTTAGTGCTGCTAAAGCATAATAGAGAGCACGAAACCATCTCTCTCTATTAAAAAAGGACATCTGGCCATAAAGCTAAAAGAGTAAAACATTATCCTTGCAATGGCATTCTGGATCTGGACATAGCCTGTCCACTGCCTCTCACCCTTGAGAAACATGAGAACTATTATTTCACTATATTAAAAATTCAGCATGGAAAATCTCATTAACTTCAATAGATTTGTGGCTAGATGGAGCAGTTCGATTGGACTTGGTATTCCACAGATCTAAGGGGCAGCGCCTAGTAGGAGAAAGCTAGCCTGAAGCATGCTACTATGGGTTCTGTTATTTTTTTGGACAATGGGATGTAGGCTTCCTTCCCCATAAACTTTACCTACTTAATTGCCAGAGAGAAAATAGCCCTTAATTAGCAAAGCACAGAATGTTAATGATGTTTTTACCGCATAGCTTCTATCATGTCTCATTTCTTTGGATGCCATAGTAACAGTAATCAAAAGGTCAATCTCTATTATAGTCCCATTTTTTGAGTAAACAAGTTATAAAATCCATGACACATTTGGTATTAATTATAAGTAATTACAACCTTCTCTTTCTTTCATTTATCATATAGATGCCAGAAAATATACAAAATAATAATCTGAATTCATTTAAACAGCAACACTTCCCAAGGTCAGGTTCTTGAATCAGTTGGAAGAATCTTGTTCTGCTATTTAATTTAAGAGATCGTGCATATTAAAGTTGGGAATCCATGTCTGATTCACTGTACACAGATTCAACGAAACTTTTGGCAATATATTTGGGTAATAGAAAAATAGTTTTGATTTAAGAGGAAGTCTTTAGTTCCAAAGTTCTTGCTGACTAAACATGCACTAAAGAGATTTTTGAGATTGTGAAATGTACAGCTTCTGTTGTCATAAACAGTATGAATATTGAAGCTAAATTTATGCAAAAACCAGAGTGTAAGCTTCAGTCACCTATGAGATGCATGGCGTTTATGGTCCATGTTTGTCATATTCATGGTAGAGGTCTGGGTAGAGGATGAACAAATGGAATAATGTGTGTTTACTTGATATGTTTTGAACTTTGATAATCTATTGCTTAAATGGTAGAATAGCTGTTTTGCCAAAATCTGCCACGGATTTATTGTTGTGAAGCTTCAAGTTGTTTGTGACTTATAGTGACCCTAAGACAACCTTATCGTGGAGTTTTCTAGGGCTCAGAGAAGATTATCACATGGAGGATAAGGATGGGAGCAAACAGATTGCTTCTGTCCTTAGCCCATCCTATTCATGTGATCAGGGAAAAGATTATCTCACACTGCGTGCTTATTCTGTTCTTCTTCCATCAGTGAAGTGTAATGGACCCGTCATTTGGTATTAATGGAAACTCCCATTTATACCAACTGATGGGTCCATTACACTTCATGGACGGAAGAACAGGATAAGCATACGTTGTACGATAATCTTTTCTCAGATTGCGTGAATAGGACGGGGTAAGGATGGATAGCCTCTTGTGATACAGAGGAGTCAGATAGCCAGGAATTTATTGCTCTAGATTAGTGGTTCCCAACCTTTCTGATGCCACGACCCTTTAGTACAGTTCCTCATGTTGTGGTGACCCAAACCCATTAAATTATTTTCATTGATACTTCATAACTGTAATTAAATAGGTGTTTTCCAATGGCCTTAGGCGACCCCCATGAAAGGGTCATTCAACCCCCAAAGGGGTCCCGACCCACAGGTTGGGAACCACTGCTCTAGATAATGGTGGCCTCTCCAAATCTGAGAAGCTGCAGGCTGAAACAGTAAAGAGGCCTTCCCTCAGCAGGACCTGGCAGATGCCAAAGACGCCCCCTTCCTTTGAAGTTTTCAGAAGAGATGAGAGGCTTCAAAGATCCCATCATCTGTTAAATAGGAAATGCTGATTTCCTATTCATTAATAATAAATAATAAACTGTTTATTTATAGCCTGCTTTTCCTTGGCAGATCAAAGTGGGTTACACAGAAGTACACAAATGTACACTTTACAAACAGTAATCACATAAGTACCTGGCAGCTGGAGGCAGCTACCTATGAATCTCCCTGAAGCTTCCTGAAGACTTTATTGCTTGCAAATATTCTGTCTTGGTGACTGGCTGTACTCTCTGAGTTCATGGGCTATTGACCATTGGACTGGCTAAAGTTGAATACTCTCTGTCTTACCTCTTGTTGGCTCTGTTTATCTGGATTATTGGCTTAGGCTGCTTCCACACAGTGGAATTAAGGCAGTTTGACACTGCTTTATCTGTCATGTCTCCATCCTATGAAATCCTAGAATTTGTAGTTAGTTGTGGCACCAGAGTTCTCTGACAGAGAAGGTTAAATATCTCACAAACCTATAAATCTCATAGGCTACTGCCTTCTAGAGGCATGATGGCATCAGAAACAGAAGAAGGTTTGCAGAGCTCCTAAGATAAGCAAGTTTTAAAGAATTTATTTCTTATTTTATTTTACTTTATTTTACCTTATTTTATTTTACTGTTAAGTAAAATAGCTCAATAAGTTATCTTTAAGACAAACAACCAATTGAAAGACTCTGAAGCCTATGAAAAGCTTATGAATTGAGCCATGGGGAAGAGAAAATGAAGGAAACAGCACGGCGGAAGTCTAGGTTCACTTCTCCCAAACAAAACATTATAAAGAGCCAAGAATTGATGAGTGTTTTGCAGAGAATGGGAATGTAAGTAAAACAAACCTTACTCATACTGTTAGTGGATTTGAAACTTTGGAGGGAGGCCCTCGGATGGAGAGGGGAGCAGAGGAGACCCTGGAGTCTTCCCTACCCTCTAGAGTAGAGCTGGAAGGAGATCAAGTTCAGGAATTGGGAGCTCCCCATATATTGCTAACACATGCAACTTGCTCAGATACCAGTTGCAGGGAACTTGAAATAAAGATCAAAACTAAGAGGACAATTAAAAAACATAATTACAGTAGAAGCAGAATGCAGAGAGACAAACAGGGGAAGACTCAACAGAACTCATAACAAAATATTGCCTGATTACAACGCAAACTGTTATTTCAATATTTGAACAGCTATCAGAGATTAAAAATAAATTGAATGGGTTAAAAGGAGAATTGGAGACTTTTATGTAAAAACTAGAATTCAGACCTCCCACTAGTTCCTTTAGCTGTGGTGCTTGTGAATCAGTTGGGGCTAAGTCTCATGTTCAAAGCCAATTTGCTGATAAAGAGCACCTGGCTAAAGAAAATGTTAAAAGCCTTGATAAAGTGCAGCAACCCCAAGAGACCTACCATTTAATTCTTGAAAAGATGATGTCCAGAGACTGTGTGTATACTAAAGACACTATGAAAGCAAATAAAATAGCTTCTTTTAAATACAATTGTTTACTCCAACCAGAACAGATTGCCATGATTATTAACGAGAACTGATACAATGATGGTTGTTGGAGCTCCAAGAAAGCAATTAAAATTTCTCTGGGGAAGCTTCTTCACTGCCAACAAGGGCAGTTTAGAGCTAGATTCTGTGGAATGGCTCCCAGGAAATCCAAACCAAATGAGGATTCTTTTGTCCTTTAAACAGTCTAAAATTTCACTGATGTTAATCAGGATGAAGGCATAGATGAATACCAGATCTTTCCTAATAGAGTTTTTTGTGATGATAGGGTTAAACCTTTACTTACTGATACGAGAGACCTTAAAGTTGTAACACCCCCCCTCCAGTACCCCAGATGTAGTATGAGTGTGAGAGTCAATTTATTTTGCACTTGAATGAGGATGGTTTTGCCAATGTTTTTGGCTTACCCTCAAGAGAAGAACAGGATATTATTCTGCATAAGTTGGAAAACTTGAAGAGGACCCTAAGGAATACAGTTTTGCCAACAGAACCACTAATTGATTTTCTATCTGCAAGCACTGATTGCTAAGCACTGATTTTCTATCTCGTAGCATTGCTTGCTTACACCAAATAAAGAAGTGCTTGATTATGAGCAGCCAAAGAATAGTGGCTTGAATCCCTTTGGACTAATAAAGGAACTTGCAATTGAGATGGAGTTATCAGTTGGGCATGCAGTTGAGGATTGGGCATTAAATCAGATGAATGAGGCGGGGGTTACTCCAGACACAATGCTATTGAAGTGACCAGTTGTGGGGGGCGGGGGCGGGGAGCGGCAGAGGCGGAGGTTTTGAGGCCTCCGCCACACCAACGCCTCCAGGAGCCACCTCCAGACTCTCTTCCTCTGCCTGCTCTGCAGGTGACCAGTGCTGAATCATAGCTGTATGATTGTGTAGTGTGAAAGGAAATCAGGTTCCAGATCCTTTCCTTTGGAAAGCATAGAAGAACTGGCATGAAAAAGGTCCATAGATCACTGGTTGTCTAAAGTTCAGATGAGCAGTTTCTCAGCAGAGGGCTACTTTGGAAACCTGCCTGAACACACCGGAAACCACATTGCTTTTCAATTAACCTTTGCCACTGTTCTCAAAATTTAGTGACAGTTGCTGAATTTACCACTGTTGCAATTGCTTCCAATCATTGGCATCACTGTGTGGTTGGTGTCACACAGTGTGGTTGCCCAGAAAGGGCTGGGGGGGGGGTAGGAGTAGATTGTAGTAGTAGTAGTAGTAGACTGCCCCTCCTTCCATTCCTCCCACTACATAACTCACCTGCCCCCTGGCCAGATTGCTACTGGCGGGCAGTGCTGTGGCCTTTGGACATGTGTTCAGTGTCTGGCATAGATACTGGGCAAATGAGAAAAGGAGGCAACTCTCTTTCCCACTTGCCCAGCATGTGCATCAATCCCACCAGGTGTAACAGCCCATAGAGTGTATACCTTCTCTGGATTGTCACCTGGTGCAGTCCATACACTCCAACCCCTAGTGATGCCCCTGCTTCCAATGCAGTTACAGTAGCCATGCATGGTGTTAGAAGGTGCCAGAGTGTCCTTTTGTGCCACCAAATAATATTGGATTTAGGCAGAGCATCATACAGAATTGCCAGTGCTGAGAGATGCTCTCTGATGTGATTCCAGCAGAATGTAGATAGCAGAGGTAACTACAAAAACAGTGGTGACTATAAAAACATGGTTAAAAAGCCCATCCTCATCTAAGAAATGGCTAATATCAGAAGATGAATTGTCTGGTTTTTTTTATAAAGGCTTGAAATATACACAAATCCTTAATAGTCCATGTAGTGGGAATGCCTGCTCATCCCTCTTTTTTTACCTAGATAAGATTGTCCTAAATGGTTTGTGAGACAGATGGCATGTGTGTCGTGTGGTAGGATTTAGCTATCCCCTGGAGTCACTGGGATAAAATATGACTCCTCTTTCCATGTGATGAATAGTTTTCATTCATGTGAAGGATTGATTATGGTATCATTATCTGCTCTAAAGGGGGCTGGCAGGCTTGTGAAAACTATTAAAATATCAAATGGAAAAAAGGCACATGCTAGGCTTTTGCCTTTGGAAACAATTCAGCTTTCAATTGACGATGGCTTCTTTCTATTGCCATTTTCTCTTCTTTTGGCACATATGCATTTGCACTTCCCTTTTGGCACATACACTTGCAGTCAGAACCAACTGTTATCGTCAAATAGCTTTTAGAAAAGTGGAGATTGACAATTGAGACAGTGAAAAATTCCAAAATGGTCAAGCTAATGTCTGTTTTTCATTCAGCCCAATCAAGCATGAGAAACCAATATTTCCAGCATTGCTATGGCTACAAAGGCAAGGTGGGATTTTAAATGGATTTTGAAAATGATATTCTATACTTTTGTGGTACAATTACATAGCACCAAATATATGCACTGTTTTAGCTCTGAAGAAGGCCATTGTAGTGCATTGGAGATCTGGATTTAAATCTGTGTTGAAACTTGATGCTCTCTGGATGGATGAAGGAAAGTGAATTATTTCTTGTGAATAATAAAGCAATGTTGTGGATTAGCAGTTAAGACACTGACTCTGACCACTGCAAGGTCACCAGGTCAGCAGTTTGAGACCCAAGTGCCATGTGATGGAGTAAGCTCCCATCACCATTCCCAGCTTCTGCCAACCTAGCAGTTTGAAAGCACATTAAAGTGCAAGTAGATAAATACAGTGGACCCTTGCCTTACGCGGGGATCCGTTCTGAACCCCCCCCATGTGAATTCTGCCTATGCTTCAGTCCCATTCACTTGAATGGGGCTCATGTGTGCAATGGTGCAGTGGTGCGCGCACGCCATGGGCGCATGCCCCATTCATCTGAATGGGACGCACCACCCCTTGCGCCCCATGCGCTCCTGGGCAGCTTGAACACATCAGCTCAAGCCCCATATAGTGTGCCTGCATATAATGCAGGCACACTGTAAGTATCACTTTGGTGGGAAGGTCACAGCGGTCTGTGTAGTCATGCTGGCTACATGACCACCGGAGTCATCTTTGGATATTGCTGGCTCCCTCGACTAAGTAACAGAGATGAGCACAGCCCCCTGTGGTCAGATCTGACTAGATAATTTATCATTGCATATAGAATTCACTTTTTGTGTTTTGGAAATGAACTCATGTTTCTAGTCCATACAGTAGTTAAGAATTCTCCACTGAATTCTCAGAGGCCACAGAGGAGGCTAAAAAATAATATTCTGTCATTTATAGAGGAGCAATTCAGTTCCCTACTGTAGCTTTACAAGACCAAAGACAAGGTCACCAAGTATGGATTTTGTTTTTGTTCTCTTTGATGAGTTTGAGCACACTAATACCCATTTTGTAGAGTGTAAAGAGCACAAACTTATAACTCCCAGACTTTTGGTGACCTCTCACAATGAGACTTAATTCAGGCTTGTTACCTTCCCTGAGCTCTCAGTTTTCAGTTATATCTCCTTCACCAGACAAAATGATTTGTGAAAGATTTGTGAAAGAGTGGCAGTGTTAAAGGCTGACTATTATGTATGTAATTTATTTATTTATTTACTTACTTAGTACCCTTTTCTCCCAGGATGAGATCTTTAGCAACTTGCAGAAATATAAAACAAGATTTCATTTAAAAAAAAAAAAATCCTATTCTACACATGTTTTTAAAAAGAATTAATTTCCAGTGTTGCTAAAACTATGGTTAAAATGGTTAAAACATATTTAAGACATAAATTATTAATAAAAATAATTTTTTTAAAAAAGCACACCACTTCACAGATACTACTGCTAGCACAATTCAACATCCATTCCAGTACCGACGGCAAATACTGACTTAGTATAGAAACAGTTTACTTGGCATTGGCTAGAAAGGAGAGATAGAGTTGGATGTCATCAGAGTACTGGTGGCCCTGAATCTCCCAAACTTTATTTTTTAATCATTATTACACACATATATTACAAAACAAACATCATAAAACATACATAAAATACAATTCGTACATTCATTTTCAATCCTCCAGTCTTCCATATATAAACGAACATGACTTCCTTCAGTCATAACCTTCCCTGTTTCATTTCTTAATTTCTTTTGTTTATCATATTCAACAACTTATCCAATATTTCTTTAGTAGTTGTCCTCATTTTCTTCCTCTGTTTCCCATCTTATCCTTATCCTCTGATTCTTGACATTTATTTGTATTTAAGGGACAATGGGCATGATGCTGAAGAGTCATCCCCCAAGACCGCTTTCTGAGTCCATCACTCTCAAAAGAACTACTGTAGAACAGTGCCTCCCCAGGTCCCATCTCAGACAGGCAACTCAAAAGGATACCTTCTTTTGCAAAATGTAAGCCCCCAAAGCCTGAATATTAAAGACGAAAGTGTATCAGTCAATCTTTTATTCTGTGGTCACAGACCCAACAAGTCTATCTGTGTAGAGTAAGAACCACGTCTGTGTACGAGCTACAAGCTAACCATTTAATTCTGAGTATGCAGCCTCTTAATCTGAAACAGAGATAAGAGGAAAAGTATGATGAAAAAACACTAAACAGGTAACCACACTGCAGAAAAAAAACTAAAAAGACGTGCTGCACGATATGACACAATCATCTGCCATGAAATGGATGCAATTATGTGTAGACAGACAGACAGACAGACAGCCTAGCAATGGGCAGTGACTGGTTAATTAGTGATTGATTGGTTAGTTAGTTTATGGTCTCAAATAAATAGACAGTGAAATTCCATTTCCCAACAGTTGGCAAGATGGGCAGTGAATGATCACTCCTGATGTGTGAAGATGAGACCAAGGAGAGGCTAAGGACAATGTAAGAGCTCTCTTCCTAGAAACAAAGTTAACAACAGACTTCAGCAGGGTTTAGCCTAACCTTCCATGATCATGTTTATGCTGCTGCTGTTCCGCATTCATAAAGATCCCTAAAATACTGATTAAAGAGGAAGAGAAAATCTTTGCTCGCAATATTAAATAGTGTGGTGTAGTGGCTTGAGCACTGGACTACAACTCTGGAGACCAGGGTTCAATTCCCTGCTCAGCCAAGAAACCCACTGGGTGAGTTTGGGCAAATCACACACTCTCAGCCCCAGAAAATCCCATGACAGGTTAACCTTAGGGTTGCCATAAATCAGAAACGTCTTGAAAGCAAACAACAACAACAATGGAAAAAACTCATATCTAGATAGACAAATGTCTGTGAAAGAGTGTTATTTTCCATGGATGCATGTACATAATGCAAAGGTTTGCATGTTTCAGCCATAGATGGCATATAGAGAGATGTTAGACTATATAGCTGCCTTATAATAATGTTTTCTGGGATGCTAATATGTTGTAAAATGAGTGATGCCTTACATGAAATGTAAAGTCAAAGATAAGCTATGTACCTAAACAATGAGAAGTCTCTGTTTCCCTCCAAAGGGAATTGCATGCTTGTATTTGCTATTTTAATAAAATAGCCTAAAAGATTAAATTGCCTGCTCATTCTCCCTATGTTAATACTGAAATGCAGTATTTAAGATATTTAAGAATGCTTAAGTGGACTGATTAATGCTAAGTCTTCTTGTTTGAACTACATTGATTTTCTCAAGTTTGGAGCCCAAGTAACCAGAAGATGATACAAGGGACTGCCAGATAGATACAATTGTACTAATAAATGGCACCCCCCCCCCAAAAAAAAACCCCTCAATCCCACAATCTAAGGAGGAAAACAGACAGAGGATTTTTTTTGGTAGCTAATGTTCTTAGGTTCTTTTTAGATGATCAGATGATGTTCTCCTTTCCATAGAGTATTCAGAGTACTTCCCAATACAAGTAGAATTATTTTATTCTTACCTAAAGGAATAAACACTGAGTTAATTTTATTTCAGGATTGATTGCAGTAAAAAGCTCCATCCCCCCCCCCCCCCCCGGAGATAATCCTAGTTTTGATTAAAGCCATTTTCTTTTTCTACTTGGATGGGAGGAAGAGCATAAGACATTTATGCTAGAACATTAACATATTTGGAACACTGTATCTTTTTTTTTTTAAAGAAAGCAAGTCCATCCAAATCTCCAGAGCCAACAGTAAACAAAGATACAGGAGAGATCTCTCATTGGACAATTGTCTATAGTATTATGATATCTGAATATTTATTTGCCAAATTACCTACCCAGCTTTCTTCACACAAACACCCGCCACCTCTCTGTTAGCTTCGTTGGTCCAAATGGACTGAAAATTCTTTCCCGAGAAGTGCCAATAGGTGTCAAAATAGATTTTTTTGTAGCAAGATGTCTTGGGTGTCCTTTACATTGTTTGGGTCACAGTGACATACACAATGTCACTGTGATCAATCTCCAGATGTTCTCCATCATATTGTATTGCTTTGTCCATTGTATATAATTCCAAGGGGGAAATTGTTAAGAAGATTATTGGAAATGAATAGCTGTTTGGATGGGTTATCAGTGGAATACCTATTGGAAGATCAGAACCTGCATATTACCAGGCTAATGGCCAATTTTCTGGTGGAGGCAACAAGATTATAGCTTAAATTTTAATAGCGATCCTGAAGTTTTATTGTAAATGTTTGTTGTTGTATGCCTACTAACGGTTGACTGACTGACCTGACTGACAAAAAAAATGTTTGGACCGGTTCTAAAGAGATAGGTATGAGTAACCATCATCAATCAATTATTTGTTTTATTTATATACCGCTATTCCAAAGATCATAGCGGTGAACAGCAAGTAAGCTAATTTGCCCCCAACAGTCTGGGTACTCATTTTAGCGACCTCGGAAGGATGTAAGCCTGAGTCGAGCTTGGGCCCTTTTGCTGGTCTTGAACTCGCAACCTTGTGGTTTTGAGTGAATGGCTGCAGTAGAGGCATTTAACCACTGCGCCACCAGGGCTCCTGTCTACGTCAGCAGTTCCTCAGGATTTTCTCCTAAGCCCCTGCCCATTCTCTTCCAAAAAAATACAGAGCTGTGTTTCCTCTTTGACATGATTCTGTGAATTTTGTGCATTCTTGTAAAACTGCAGTATACACACAAGTCTAAGTGATAATTGCTGACCTTTCTTGATGTGATAAAGAATAACCTGTGACAGAATTATACTCCTAAATGTTGGCTGATTAATTTATCTGGCTGGAAACTACCACCACAGAATGTTAATCTCATTTATAATAGGTATAAATATGACAACATTTACCCTGATTTATATCTCAGTACAATAAACAAAAGGAATATCATTAAAGCATGGCTGAAGTACTGTTACTATGTCCGTACAATGCAAGAAAGGAATATTATTAAAGCAAGCCTGATGTACTTTTCTTTTTTCCCCAGGCTTTTATCTCCCCCTGCCCCCATCTTTGAAACCATTCAGATGTTGTAAGACTATAGCTCCCAACATCCTTGACTGGTGTCTGTGCTATCTGGGGTTGATGGGAGTTAGAATCCAGCATCATTAGGAAAGAATTATAGGATTCCTACTTATGTTTTTAGGATGACAATGCTACAATGACTTTATAAAAAGGCAGAACTCAAAACTTTGTGTGGGTATACAATCTGAATGTCAAGCTTCTTGTGCCAAGACAGAAATCTAGCTGGGCTGTGATTTCTTGGTCCAAGTTCTGTAAAAAGCAGGAAACCCTGTAAGAAACAACAAGAGTAGAATCACAGAGTTGGAAGAGACCACAAGGGCCATCCAGTCCAATCCCCCTGCCATGCAGGAAATCACAATCAAAGGGCAGCTTTTTTCCACCCACAAAAAGGAGTGGTACTTTGCAGCTTCTTTTTTGGGCAGGAAAAACGATGGATCAGGGCTGCAGTGTGCGGTTGCCATAGCCCCGATCTGGCACCCAAAAGGGTGGTGTCAAGCTGCCCCTTCAGGGCCATCTGTACTGGCCCACATATTAATTTTTTTATTTTTATGCTGACATAGAACATTCATGAGTAAAGGGATAGAAATCTACACCCAGAAACTTTGACCCATTGTGATACCAGTAAAATAGTGTTTTCTCTTCTGAGATGGTTGATGGTTTAAGGTGCGTTTTGGACTTTTTGTCGTTTTTGATGCAGTTGAGTATATGTAATTGTGGTTGGAGACTTCCATGTTAGTGGGTTGATGAACTCACTCTTGCATTTAGCCTAAACTTTAAAAGAGCTGTTCAAGATGCTGAATCAATTTTGGGTATTGGGATAAGTTAGCATCAGCTTTCATGAGGAATAGATTTTGTGAATGATACATGCATGCATGTAGTTCAGAGTATGGAGACAGCTGGCTCTTCACAAGAAAGGAGGATGGAGTGCAGGAGAGAACGTCCGAATTCTGTAACTTGGTATCAGCAACAGGAAAAGATGTACAGTAGTAGTTATTGTGTTGAAGGGTGCACATTGGCGAGAAGATTTAAAAAAAAATTCACATGAGCATTTCTAAACAAAGATTTAGTTCAACAACCTCATGTTTTTCATTCCATTCCAAAAATAGCTGTACAAATCCAATGAATTCCATTTTGTTATGTCCTTTAATAATGCATTTTTCTCATATTCTGTAGTAAATTTTATTACTCTCTTTTTAAAATTTCCACTCTAAAATTGACTTCCTTAGCATTTTCTGAGCATCACAGTTGAATGTAGGGCTGGATATTTATCATGTTCACTTTCTCCCTGTTTGTGAACCTATCCTGCAATGTTTTTCAAGGCTATGGATAAAATCTTCAAAATGTCTGTGCATATATGCATATACTAGACTGCTCCATCATTTTGGAGGTAATGTACTATTTTGGAGGGTGTACACAGATGCTGGTAGAATCAGGTGATAACTTGCCTCTGATGGCATCACATTATTTGCAGTCAAGAATTCCAAAATTGTTGTTTCTGGACAGATGTAAGCATCATGTTTGTGCTGCTTACTGTCACTTAGAAATTGCACCCTCATAGAATCATAGAGTTGGAAGAGACCACAGGGGCCATTGAGTCCAACCTGCTGCCAAGCAGGAACACCAAGCAAAGCACCCCTGAACAGATAGCCATCCAGCCTCTGTTTTAAAACCTCCAAAGAAGGAACCCCATCACACTCCGAGGCAGCATATCACACTGTGAAACAGCTCTGGCTATCAGGAAGTCCCTGCTGAGATATAGATGGAATCTCTTTTCCTGTAGTTTGAATATCTGGTACAGTGTGCCCGCTTTATATGCGGGCATGCTTTACACGGTCTTGAGCGTACGTGCTCAAGCTGCGGGGAGCGCGTGGGGTGCAAGGGGCAGCGTGTCCCATTCAAATGAATGGGTGCACGCACCTGTGGTGCCCCATGCGCCGCCACGCCAACATGCATGAGCCCCATTGTTTGTAATGGGGTTTGAGCATAGGCGGAATTCGCCTTACGCGGGGGGGGGGGGGGGGTCCAGAACGGATCGCCCGCGTAAGGCAAGGGCCGACTGTATAGAGTTTTTGAATCAGTATGGTGTAGTGGTTCAAATGTGGGATTAATACTTTGGGAAGGTTTGCTCAGTCATGGAAGCCCACTGGGAGATCTGGGGAAAGTCATGCTCTCTCAGCCTCAAAGGAAGGCAATGGCAAATCCTCCCTGAATCAATCTAGTGAAGACAACCTTAGAACAGTGTCATCATAAGTTGGAATCAACTTGAAGGCACATAATGACACCAACATTTCATTTCATTGGAAGGTCAACCTACCAGTAGCCAAATGCAGAAGTCAAAGCTACTATACCCTGGATTACAAAGCCATCAAAGTTTTGTCAAGGATTCTTTGTCTTCTATGACTCCTACAGCATTTTCATGCTAGTAGCATCTATTGACATTTCTTCCTCTGTACAACTGTTATAAGCAGCGCCATTCCAAGACATGTTGCATGTTGTTGCCTGAAGCGAAGGACAAGATGTACAGAAGCTGACTGGCAAAGGGATACTGTCCTCCATAATTCATTGCCTCCAGGCAATAAAGAACTTGTAGTGTGGCATGCAGTTCTGCCTTCCAAAAGCAGGGATTAGATGGGCTCAGAACAAGCAGATGGAGGCTGGCACTTCTCCCCTTCCTCCCACAGCAAATTGCCACCTGAGGCAATTGCTTCATTCTGCCTCATGGTAGAGCTGGCCTTGATTTGAAGTACACAAATTATGTTACACATTCATGTGTTAGTCCTTTTCCTCTCAAAATTTGCTTCATTCCCAGTGGGAGGATAGACTGTTAATGCTTCAGTTATCTCTTCTGTTTAAACAAACACTGATTCAGTCAAAAACTGAGATTAATTTAGAAACGTGTGAAGATGTGGCAGATAATGACTTCTGAGGATAGGAATATTAAATCAGGCTCAGATCCAAATAATTGAACACATTCCAAAACCAGGTTAAGGGACAGGGCATCATACTCTTCTGTACATTCACAAGAAAAGTCTAATAGTGCATTTACCTTTGATTTTCCAAGCACAGGGGAAAAATAAAGTCAGGAAATAACCCTGTTATAGGTTGTGGGCGGGGCTGGCTTAGCAGGCTCCATCTTGCAAGGCAACAGACTCCTCCCCTTATGTCTCTCCCCCATGCACGCCAAAACTTACTCAAGCAAGTGTGGTACAACTGTACCTTTAATAAGAAATACTTATATCCAGTAGATGATAGCTCAAAACATAAAGTCCAGTCTTTTTAGTCAGACATCTCCACATCCCATCATGACATGGCTTGTTTCCCAGGGCTTCTCTTGTGGACTCCACCACTCCTCCTCCAATCCTCAAGGCCTCTGGCTGTCCACTCCCCAGAGCCCGCAAAAGCCCAGACTCCCTCCTCTCGAGGGTTCTGTTGCCTCTCCTCCTTGGGGCCTCTGCTTTGGCCTTAGGGCCCTTCTTGGAAGAGGCACAGGGACTCTGTCCCTCTCTGGCCTCCTTAAACCCTGTTCTTTCCCTTCCCCGCCGCTGCTGCCCGAACAGCTCTTCCGCATCCATCCTCTCCCCCCGCCCACTTCAGCCCTTCTGCTTTATAATCCTTCCAGCTCCTCCTCCTTCCTCCAATGGCTCCACCTCTGGGTTAACTTCCTCCTTCCCCTCAACCTCCACCAACTGGCTGCCCTTAGCCCCTTCAGCTCTCTCTCCTGGGTGAGTACCTCACTACATAGGTAAATGAGACTTGTTGTCTCTTCAAATGAAATGCGCTGACAGGTTAATTTTCATCTCTATTCTCCTATGAACATCTGTTTCCATTGCTCCTTTCTTAGGGTGAAGATAAATGTAATATTAAAAAGATATCGCAGCAGTTCTTCACCCATGGTGTGTCCTCCTGGCTCCACAATTTTATGACAGATCTACAAACCAGGGGATAGACGACTGGTCTAGCCATCACCTTATGCTACAGATGAGATGCCGATGATGATGCCTTTCTTTATCTTTAAATTCCCATATTGTAATATGTCTCTGCTTCTCAGTTCACACTTTCCAACTCCCCCCTGATTTTCTTTAAGTTATGAAACTGTTCAAGAACTCAGGACTAAACCCTCCATTAGGCAGATGGAGAGTCACCTCAAGCAGCAGGTCTTAGGGGACAGAGAGGTCAACAAAGTGTTGGAGGACAGACCTACAGTGTTATGTGCTCCTCATTTCCCAGGCAGAGCTTGGATGTTACCTGTTTGGATTACAATCATGGAATACTCAACCAGCCTGGTCATTAAGCTCAAATAGAAGGCTAGTGGATCAGAATGTTTCTTCCATGTAGAGGATCTTAGGTCTGGACCGTTTGGGCCCTTCTCTAGATGCTGACACCAAAAGAGGGTGAGGCAGGTGGCTACAAGGGCCCTTTGACAGTGGTGTCTGTGGAATGCTCTCCCCTGAAAAGGCTTCTTGGTGTCTCACTATTGTCTTTAAGGTCCTAGATATTTTCTTTCCCAGGCATTTTAGAAACTGTTTCTAGTGCTTCTGATTATGGCACTGATCTGCTGTTGGTCTTACCTTTGCTTCTATAACCTGCTACACAATTCATTTTTTGTAATTGTTTATTGCATGTATGTATTTTATGTTTTTGATTTGTAACTTTGACCAGAGATCTTTGGTTGCTGGTCAGCTTAAAAATGTAGTAACCAAAAAAGTAATCAAAATTTTCATTGTAACAGGGATGGAGAAGATGGAGTGAATTTGTCTTCTGTTGCTCCATAGAATACAACCTGAGCCTAAGGGTTCAAACTGCAAGAAAGGAGATTCTGACTATACATTAGAGCTTCTTAATTGTAAATGTGTCCCACATTCGAAGGGCCAATGAAAGGTGGGAGTGGATTTTTTTTCATTGTAGCTTTTCCAGAAGGGGCTGAATATCCACTTCTCAGGGTCCATTAGTGGTTGACTCCTGTCTTGGCAGTTGGCTTGGCTAGATGGGCCTTGCAATCCCTTCCAGGTTTATAAAGTTAGCCCTCCAGGTTTATAAAGTTGGCTTTGACTTTTGTGGATTTGATTATTCATGGAATAGAGTAATATGTTCTCTCTCTCTCTCTCTAGGAATCTCTCAGTCCTCCAGCCCAATTCTACTGGAAATTGACCATAGAGTTGCAATGGAGGATATAGAGATTCATAGAGAAAACATTCTCTAAGCATTTGTATATCTTCCAGCATGATTCTGTGGTCAACCTTTGATGGATGTTGATGATAGAGTTGCACTGGAGGACCTTGAGATTCCAAAGAAGTATTTTCTTGGGTAAAATAGTGCTTTTTCACTTTCATGAGGTTTCTGAGCCCTTAACTCCAGCGAATGGGGAAGGTCCACTGTAATTCTTTGACTACCTCTCCCACAGTCCATATATTGGCCATGCTAGTGGTAGCTCAAGGAGGACTAAGGTTTCTCCACTTCTACATTATATAGAGACTTGTCAGATACTTTTAGAAAGCCTACAAAAAGTCCATCGCTCCTTTGTTCAAACCTTTTGTTCAACATTAATAAGAAAATCCAGTTGCAATAGAATTCTTTCACTCTTTATCCTCTGTAACTCTTTTTCACCCACTTGACAAAAGAGCCAGCCGACAGTTTATGTGGAATGTTAAGTTACTTTCCTGGCAGGTTAGCTTTTTACATACTTTTAATATACTCTACTCTAACATACTAGGCTCTAGTTACTAGAGCAGGGAGAGGATGAAGGAGAACATCTTCAGCTTTCATAAGCATGGAGACCTTGTAACCCCACTGTTTATGCCTAGCGGAGATATTAGAGTGAGTCAATGGAAGCTCCTGAGAATATTTTGTTTGATGATAAGAAAAAGATATAATATAAGGGTTTTTTTTGGGTGGGGGGACATTTTATTTCTCTTGGGTTCTGAAGGTGAATAATATGATAACAGGAGAGAAAACATCAAAAGTAATTTGAACTGTAAATGCAGCATTATCGTTGGAAAGCTGGGTTTGCAAACTGCTTTAAGGGGTAAAAGGAGCAATGTGCTGGCTGGCTCAGCATTCCTTTTGGTGAAGAATGTTTCTTGTCACTTTAGTTGTCTTTGGCATTTAGTGTTATTTTGTTGTTGTTTTTTCTTTTCTTTTTTTTCTTTTGGTTGCATGATAAAGTAGTGGGTAATTTGTCTTCAAAATAAACTCCAAAACTGCAAAGTAGGGGAATTCTTATTCATAAATAATTTAGATTAGCCTAGTCCTTCTTCTACTTTCTTCCCAGTTTGTTTGTTTGTTTGTGTGTGTAGATAGAGGGGGGGGAGAAGAGACTAAAAACAAACTGCTTTTTTGTTGTTGCAAAGTTAGTTATGTTTGGTTTCTCTTGGCAGACATTTACTGAAGATTATCCAGCTCTAACTGCCAGCAAATATGACCAGAGGTCAAGGGATGGGGGTTGGGAAACAACACCAAGAAGTTCAGAAAGCAGAACTGAAATTCCTGTTTTTCAACTGCAATGTGTATGGTTACTAGGAAAGTGGCCAGAAGACTAGTTACTGTATTCTGCATTAGAAACAAAGGTGGAGAAGCTTAAAACAGCTCCTCACCATTTTCTATGTGAAAATGTTCTGTCCTGGGGGCTCCAGATCTTCCTGAAGGACCATCACAATGAAGTTTAATGTGGATGAGGTATAACTGTTTGGTGAAGTGCTTGGACGGGAAATGACTTGGTTTCTTGTAGGGAAGGGGGGCTTAAAGGACCAGACCCACAGTCCAGAGGTACTGTTATGGCTGTAGACCATATCTCCCTATATGAGCTGGTCTGGAATTTGAGATCTGCAGTGGAGGCCCTTCTCTCCATCCCACCACCATCACAAGCACAGTTGGTGGTGACATGAGAGAGGGCCTTTTCCGTGGCTGCCCCTAGACTCTGGAACTCCCTGGCAAGGAGACCAGATAGGCCCCTTCTTTGATGGCCTTCCACCAACAGATGAAAACTTTCCTCTTCAGATAGGTATTCAAAACAGGATGCTTTTAAAGAATGGCCTGGGGTACTACATGGTTTTAATGTATTTTAAGCAATTTTATCTTTTTAAAGTATTTGATATTTTAGCATTGAATTTGTTTTAGTTATTGTTGTAATTTAATCCTATTTTAACGTATTATTTTTGTATGTTTTTAACTGGTGTTTTTTTAACATTATAAGTCTTGGGAGAAGGGTGGAATATAGTAGTAGTAATAATAATAATAATAATAATAATAATAGAGATGGATACTCAGCTACCATCTTTAATCTGTATCACCTTTAACCAACTTCACTTGATGTTTCAGTTGCGGTCTTTCTTTGAAAAGTTAATAAAGTCCAATAGAGATGGGCAAACAGCTAGTCAAGGCAGCTAACAGTAGATAAGCACAGGGATGGGGAGCCTGTGGCCTACCGTATGTTATCAGATAGTAATTCCCATGAGCCTTAGCCAACATAGTCAATGGGGAGGAATTATGGCAATTAACAGTCTAGCAGCATTGTGGGAACAATGTGATAGCTGTCTCTGGAATAGGCTCAGCTGTACACATTGTCTACATGCGCCACAGGTTCTTGTTCTTTGTAGCAATTCCTTCAGATGACAGTTGCAGCCTATCACAATGGTTAAAATGAAGAATGAGAAATGAAATAGGACCTTAACAAAAATGTCATTTTGGATTTTTATGGTGTTTTTTTTAATATAGAGGCTATCTCCCCATGTTAACCTACAAATAAAAAAGACTTGCAGATCTTGACATTTGGAATAAATTTTGTTTCCGCTGATGATTACTCTACTCCTGAAAAGGGCACTATATATAACCCTTCCCCTCTTCTCTTCCTCCTTATGATATGCGATATGTAGGCACCATATAAATTAGGGAACATTTCTCCCTGGCATCTGATGTTTAATTAGGAATTTCTGAGATGGTGATGCAGGGAAATGAATGTGGTTTGATTCACAGTTGGAACTCAGTTGCAGCTAGTCATCTGACAGCTTGAAGGTGTTGCAAACTGTAAGAGTGAAGATGTAATAGTCTTTCTTTTTTTGCTAAAAGGAAACAGATGTGGCTCTTAGACAACTCTAAAGCTTGGCTGATCTGTTGATTAAGCAGTTGTCATTTTTATGCAGTTGCTGGTGCAGAAGTACCCTTTAAGCAGTTATAATAGCTGACACAGTCTGTTTTCTCAATGGCATAACTTGCTGATAAACCATTTTATATTTTGCCTGATCCTGCATTCCTCATTCAGGTGGGACTTCCATGTTGTAAAAGAGATGTGAGTTTATAGAAAAGACAATGCAGATGTTGTGTCTCCCTTTGGAATGTATTGCATGGTCAGGGCTCTTCCCAGTCTTGATATTGGCAATGGGAGAGACTATGGTGATGGGTGAGGTGACAATGGCTTCTGGGACATGCCGGACCAACTAGTGATGTAACTTGGCATAAGAAGAATGGGATATCATCATGAGATATGAAGCCACATCTTGTGAGAAGAGAATCCTTATATGTCCCCATATACAGTAGTCACAGCCTCATTTGGACTAAGCTGAAATGTGGCTTGGATTCAGGCCACTTGGATTTAGCACTCCTTATTGGCTTGGATTCAGGCCACACTTCCTGGAAAGTCACAGTACAATGAAAAATGCACTTCCAGGTGGTGTTTGGGAGGCTAGCATGTACACCCACCTCTAAGGAAAAAGGTAAGGCTACCCCATTTCTGGCTTCTTGTTGTTGTTGGTTAGTCAGTTCCCAGAATGGCCCAAATGTCCTAACTTATTGAAGATAGTCCTGTTTTTGAAAGTATTTCCAAACTAAAATGGTGTTTTATTTAAATTTTATTTATATTAAAAAGCATGCATACACACATAAGAAGAAGATATAGAGGCCTTAAGATATCCACCAACAGTTCAGCATCTGGACATTAGATTAAGTAGTAGAAGTCCAGACCACGTAGTCAGTCTTCCCCACTATAGTGAGTGGCACATGCATTACATTTCTATTTACATTATAGTAATTTCCAGAGGTAGGCAGCATCTTCCATTTCTGTATTGCACTGACTCTGCTCAGGGTTTAGTTCAGACTTAAAAGTGACTATCCAAAGTGCGGAACTCCATTCCCACAAATAGGTGCAACACCTTGTATAAAGCCCTTAAAGTTTGGATTAAAACCTGGAACAGATTAATTGCCCTACTAACCTAAAAGACGTTGGCCATTATTGATAATTTCTAAACTTGCATGTTGCAATGTGCACATTTTATGGAGATAGGTATCCTGTTTTGTCCTTAATTCTTTTAGCCAGAATTTGGAAATGGAGCTGATTAAGGATTCTGGGAATTTTAGTCAAAAAGTATTGCTTCTCCCCCAATTCTGCTTTTAGATATCAAAAATAAAAATAAAATGGCCACATGTTCTTAGATACATGTCTGGGTGTGCCTGGATGTGGTATGTATGAGGTTAGGCAACTTTTAATATCTTTACAGTATGTCCAACAGGCTACAGTACCATCTCTCTTCTCCTTAACACTGTGTAGGTGAGATCTTACATCAGTTAGGCAGTGTAACATTCTGCCTATGCAATTCCATGTACTCCCCATGTCTCAGCAGCTGCCAGGTCCTAAGTGAGGCTCCTGCTTCTGTTTACTGATGGTGTGTGAGTGTGTTTGTGTAAGAAGCAGGGAGTCAGTTCAGATAATGAAGGAGCAACTGGTTTCAACTCAGGGGAAAAAACCCAATAACAAGGATGCACTCACAGATTTCATCTTTCTTTTCCTTCCCCTGGGAGCCTAGAGCTGCTTTGTCTCCATCATCTGAATTGCCTCCCTATTCCCAGGGCTTGACAGCTGTGGGGTCAGAAGGGTTTGGAATGGAGCCCAAATGGCTTGAGAATGGCTCTCTGAACCATGTTCAAATGGAGGCATAATTGCATGAAGGTCATATTTAGGCATGCATATGTCACTAACTGGATGTCATAGCTAGTACTCAAGGAAGGTGGTAACCATGTCTCTGGGGTGTACTGTGCTGGATTTCTCCATATGAAAAGTCGGGAGATAAGATGTTAGAGAGAATACTTCTAGGCTAACCTTGTTCTTGGTATGCTCATTTTGTTTGTGTAGTCTGTGTGGTTTTTCTTTTCTTGGGGTATGGAGAAACATTTAATTTTGCCAGCCCTCACCAGTTTGAAGTGGTATAGTACAGACCCCAGTTAATCACAGCATTCATTCATATGGAAAAGTTGGGGCAGTATGTCTTGGAGCACTGTGATATCTTACAGGGAGTCAGGGTTGGCCTTAGGGATTAGCTTCTCTGAGTGCATAGAGAAGCTCACGATCCTTTGTGTCATGGTCACCAGCAATGTACCTGTAGACCGTCTTGGTGAGAACTTCCATTTGGGGTAGAGAACCTAGAGCCTTTGGTGAATCAGAGTTTGATCCTCTGAGGGCCAGATTAGGCATTTAGAACAGAAGCTGGAGGTGCTCTTCTCACTATTAATTCCCTCCTCCTAATTTTTGTGGCATCATGATTATTATTAGTGATGTACTGCATTTCTCTATCCAATCTGAAAGCTAATGAGACCTATAGGCACAAGTCTTTTTAACTTTAAATTACTTCAGGGGTTATTTTGAAAGGGATTGCCTCCTTCCAATGGTAAACATTTGACAGTTTTGGTTAAGAACTTTTTAGGAGTTTCCAGTCTTTTCCTGAGTTCTTTGTTTTCTCTTTACAATAACAAAATGTGGAATATGCAGATGAAAAATTATACAACTGAGCATGCAGAATGATAAGACAAATGAACAGATGGATACATTTTATCATGGAGGCACAATAAATGAATCATTCAAGCACTAATTTTCACTTAACTTTTCTAGTCAATCAGCATATCTCAAAAATCCTACATTAGTTCCAAAAAATGCAGAGCCTGCTCAGAATTGTTAATCTTCATAAAGAGGTCAGCTGCTGTTCATTAAAATTCATGGCTGTTTCCTAATAATGGGATGTGAGTAAATATTTTCCCATGCTCTCTGCATAATTAATAAATTCATTTCCTATCATAAATTAGATGAGATAACTGTTAGTGAAATGGACCATAAGCTACAGCTTTGAAACAACAATAACATTACCTCATATACAGAAGCAGGGTAGGCATTTGCTTATCGTTAAATTCAATCAGAACATTATTGTCCCCCACTCCCCCACCACTACATGGAAAAATAAAGGTGGTGAGAGAAGGGAACAAGAGACCAGGTTCTCCTTTTCTCTTACATAAGTTCTTTTACACAAGTTCCATACAAATGAGTGGAGAGTAGTATGCATTAGTCAGAATAGGCCATGCATGGAAGAAGATCTTGGTAGGTGCCCTATTTTCCACATGGAGGGATTTTTGTTGCAATGTGCTTTCAAGTCAAGTCTGACTTATGGCAACCCTATCCTAGGGTTTTCTTGACATGATTGATTCAGAGGAATTTTGCCATTGCCTTCCTCTTAGGATGAGAAAAGAGTGTGACTTGTCCAATGTTAACCAGTGAGTTTCCATGGCTGAGCAGAGATTCATTTCACAGAGTTTGATTCCAACATTCAAACAACTAAACCATGCTGGCTCTCAAATGGAGAGGGGACAGATCTGTAAACAAAGTGCAAGTTCTATATGTAAAGATTTCCATATAATCTCAAAGTATTTCCCTAAAAATGTTGTTGTGTGCCTTCAAGTTGATTCTCATGTATGATGACTCTATAACAAGCTTTTCTGAGACTGAGAACGTGTGACTCACCCAAGATCACCCAGTGAGTTTCCATAGTTGAACAGGGATTGATTCCTGATCTCCAGAGACATACACTCATATGCTATGATGCTATGACTCACTACACCAAGCTGGTTCCTTAAGGAAGAGAAAAGTCTAAAATGGGAAGAAGTTGCTTTAACTTGCATAGGTGAAGAAGAGGAAAGAGATAGCTCAGAGCAGGGAATCATCTGGCCCTCCAAGATGTTATTGGCTGCAACTCTCAGCAGTTCTTGCTGGCACAGTGAATGATGAGGAGTGCTGGATGTTGCAGTCCAAATCATGATTCCCACCCCTGTCATACTTCCTTGGCGGAGCCCTTTTCTGCATGCAGAAGATCCCAGGTACAATCCCTGGGATCTACAGGCAGAGAGTTTCCTGGTGCTGAAATTTTGGTGAGCTGCCCAGTCAGTGACAATACTAAGCCAGCTAGACTAATGGTCTAATTAGTCTTCCTATGTGCCTATGGGGAGAGGTGGAGCTGCAAGGTCAACAGCAGCCGCAGGTGCTTTTATTTTACTTATCCCTTTAACTACTGGAGTATGGAATGAAAGGGAGAGAAGCAGGAAACTTCCAGTATTGCCCTGCAGTGCACAGGAGTCTTTTTTCTTTGCACTATATATTGTAAAAGACAGGGTGCTGTGCTACATTAGACTCTTCAAATTAATTGGCTTTACTGGTGAAGGCTGTGATATTTCATCCATTGCCTCTGCAAGAAGTTAGAATAGCAATAGCTCTACACTGCAGAATATCCCAAGTGACATGCTTTTCTCTCTCTCCCCCCCATCATCCTTGGCCTAAATTCACATCTTGGCAGAGGTTAGGAAGCAAAAAATAGATTCCAAGCAGCAAAACTATATCCAACTAATTCCTTTTTGAAAAAAAAAAAAAGAGAAACACAAGCCACCTCCTGCAAATAGGAATTCAAAATGAGCAAAGAAATACTATGATAAAATAAATAATTAAAACAAATCTAATTGGGGAAAGAAGCAAAAGCACTTTCTGACAAGGCAAACAAGTATCTTCCAACTCTGCGTCCACACAAGCACAGAGAAATTTGGTTTGTGTAGATACTTGTTTATGTTTTCTTTACAACATATGAGCTCCAAATGAAAGAGCAGGCAGTTATATGATGATGACATTGATTTCATTTTAGCACTGATTGGACGTGATGGACTGAATCAACGTATTATTGCAGCAGCCAGCTGTGAGCATCCATAAAATAGTGTTCTGAAGATGGATGCAAAACAATAGCTAGGAAACATCCAGTGCAATTTTTTCTTTAAAAAGTAGGATATGATATGATTTTTTGTTGGTCTGTCCCTGTGTGCTTGGAAATGTAACAGGAAGTGGGACTATCTGACTATCAATATCAAAATAACCTCTTCAGTAATTGCAATTTTCTTAATTTATTTTAAGCTGGTTTTCGGACCCAGGACCTTCTACGGTTAGGTAGTCAGGGGAGCCAAGTGACTAACCCTTAAAAGATAAGATGTTTCTGGTGAAGAATGTTGATTGGTATGCTAGCTAAAGCAATATTGTCAACAAATTATTATTATTTTGATTCCCTGGTTTGGAAGATAGGTGTAAATAAATTCTCTGCAAAGAAGAAAATGAGTATTTTTTTAAATCACTCATATACCTGGATGAGTGAACTATAAATAACAGAGCTATGCAAATATTGCATGCAACTGGGCTTTTGTAATAATTTCCCCAAGAGTGTGCCATATTTGAGCCCAGTGTGAAACCTGTATTGTAGCAGCCTTCACTTATCTGAACAGTCTGCTATACTGGTTAAGATCATGTAGCACAATGGTGAGAATCTTTGGTTCTCCTGATGTTTTGAACTTCATGACCCAGAATCCCTGATGATTAAAGCTTGAGAATGAGAGATGTAATGGATCCATCCTAAAAACTACATGGCTAAGCAGAGTTGGTTTGACTGCAGAGATCAATATGCTAGGTATTTTGGGAACTCTGCCCCTCTGTGATACAAAAAAGGAGGGAGATGGTGTTATTATATGAGGAAAAACCTTTGCATTCCTAAGGTTTGGGAATATAAAAGCTTATAGTTTTCTCCTTTTCATGATGGTGATGAGCTATTTCCAATCCCATTCATTTATCCTCGCTAGTGTTGAATTAGCATTGCCAACTATTATTTAAAATGAGGGCCCCCTCATTTCAAAACATCATTTGCCAGGCAGGTTGCAAGATCATCCTCTCTATACTGAAGATTTTTATACTTATTAAATTTGGCTACAGCAAGTAGGGGAGAAATTTGTTTGCATTTTTAAAAAAGAATGTACTCCAAAGTGAAATTTTCAAATGCCTTCATAACTGCGATGGAAAGGGGGGGGGGGTTAATTGATTGTAAAAGAAAGTGCTTGATAGTGCTCAAAAGTGCTGCACTTGATATACATATGATTTCTCTCCAGTCTTTCAGTGAGTTTAGTTCTTTATTGATCTCATTGGATTGTTAAAGGCACCCTTTATTTTAAAAAATGTTTTCCTGATAAATGCATGCAAGACTTGTAAATGCAATTTCAATTTCTTCCCCACTTTTGGGCAAGTGTTTTTGTTTAAATGTATTTTAACTGTCCACCACACAGGGGCATTTCTAGGGGTGTGCAAGGGTGCAGACTGCACCAGGTGACACCTCAGAGGAGAGTGTCTCCTGGTGTACTTGTTGGAAGGGATTGGTGTGTACTGCTGAGCTTCTCCGTGGGTAGATCAAGACTCCTGGAGACTGAAGGTCCTGGGGAGGACCTGGCCCACCTTACAGCAGGGGGTAGGGAAGGTGGCTGGGATGCTATCAGCATACCACAGTGCAAATCTGCAGGTCATTCCCTTCACTGAACTGTGCTTGGACCTCCTTGGGAATTTCAAACAAGGTGGGTAGACTCAAACAGCTTGGGACACAGATGATGTCTTCAGTCATCAACTGCTGGTGGCAAGTAGACCAGAACCTTTCTCCTCTAAAGTGGCCTGAGGGTCCATTGCCCTAGCTTGTGGGGGGTGTGCCTGGCAGTCTGGGGTGTGTGTGGCACCAACCCTAGTGATGCCACTGCCACCACATTCCATGGCCATAGCTAATCCTATGATTGGATAGCCCAGAATAATATGGCTCAGTCAACATTATTGCCTTTTGAACAACCAAATACTATTATGATTGTGGGGTCTCTAGAAAGTGGCAATAGAGCTCGTTTTCCCCACCCTTCACAGTTTACTGCCAGGAACAGCTACAGTACTTTAGCTTCTGGACAAGGCTGTTATTTTTCAGACTTGTTAAGCAATGTCTGCTTGCTTGAAGAAGTTTAGAAAAATATTTATTTGCTGTATGATGTTGAGATTGCTAATCCATACAGGGTATGTGCTTTAGTAAAGATATTAAATTCTGATGCTTCGCCTGAACTGCAGCAGCACTATCATTTTCACCATGAGTGCCTGGGGGAAAAGGGACTGAAGGAAAGTGATTGCTATGAATGTCAATCCTCTACTATCACTTTCTGGAACTTGGTGTTATAGATTAGGTATTTAAGAGACTGAAAAGGCTGCCTCTTGCCCTAGCATGTGGTTCCAGGCAGCTGAGCCTTTGAGTTATACAGCCAATTTGACAGTTCTGACTTCTGATTCCACCAGCTTTTAACTTGGAAAAATCACTGACATATAGACAGATAGAGTTAGCAAATTTCCAGTATTTACAATTGAGATTAAATTTTGGTTTAGTATGGTACTACCAGACAACGTGTGTGGTAATCGACACACTCCCACCAGATGGTTGGCGATAGTCTTTTCTTTGGCAACTGCATCAAAAAAGAATGGGAAGAGACAAAACCTCAAATACACCTGACAGTACAGTTAATTTGAATCTGGAAGTAAAATTAATTACGATTACAGTAGAACACTATATTATGTGAGGGATACGCTGGGGGACCCTTTGTATATAATGAATTTTGTGTATAATCTGGAATGCTATTTCTGTTACCTGAAATGAATAATGAAGTGTTCTCTGTAAGCATTTTTAAAGGTCCTCCAGCATGATTTTATGGTATGCCTCTGCTCAAAGCTGACCATTGATATATGTTGGAGGATCTAGAAATCCATACAGAAATGTTCTCTCTAGGCATTTTCTAGGGCCTCCAGTATGATTCCATTGTATGCTTCCACTGAAAGTTGACTAGGACAGTGTGACTACGTGACCAATGAGGAATCCTCAGGTCTTTGTGTATAACTAAAACTATGTAATACGAACTTACATAATACAAAGTCCTACTGTAACTAGTTGTAATTAATTCATTTGTGAAATAACAAACACATAACTAAATTAGTTTTTTTTGTGGGTTTTTCAGGCTATGTGGCCATGTTCTATAAGAGTTTATTCTTGACGTTTCGCCAGCATCTGTGGCTGGCATCTTCAGAGAATGCTAACCTGGAAGAGAGTGGGTGTATACACACATAAACACACACACACACACACACACACACACACACACTGTGTGACCCTGGGTGAGGAGGAGTGATTCCCAAGTTAATCTGTGTATTGCTCTATTGTTGATGGCCTCCTCAGGGTAGGAGGATATGCAAAAGAGGATTAGTGTCTGCTAGTTGGTGATCACTGTTTGCTGGGAAAGCCTCTGACCCTGAATGGTTTCTCATTTGCATTTGCTGAGTCCTGGTTGTGGTGTCCTTCAGGACTGGTAGCCAAACTTTATTTACTTTAAGGGTTTCTTCTTTCCTGTTGAAGTTATCCAAGTGTTGCCATAGTCCAGAATTTCAGTGTTTTCAAACAGCATTTTGTGCCCAGGATGGTTTGTAATGTGTTCTGCTACTGCTGATTTTTCTGGCTGACCCAAATTATATTGAAACCATAATTTAATGAGGGTAATTGAATTTCTTTTGCTTTGTAATGGCAACTTTTACTTTTATACTTACATGAGTGAGTCCCACTAAATAGTGGAGCAGATGCATCATAGCTTTCAACCAAAGGTTCATGCTGGAGCTCAGGCTGTTGCTTTGTGCTCTGTTGTAGGCTTGAGGTTTGATCTTGGGTGGGTCGGGAGAATGGGTGTTTATACCACAGGCCAATAGATGTTAGCATTCAGGTGTTTTAAAAAGTAACAAAAATAGTTATTAAGAGTTATTTCTTATGATTACTCTTAAGAAATGGGTAAGTACATTTGCTGTTATTATTTCTGATGCTTTTTGCCTTCAAGTAGTTTCTGAGTTGTGGTGACCCTAAGATGAACCTATCTCAGGGTTTTCTTGGCAAGATTTGTTCAGAGAGGGTTTGCCTTTACTCCACTCGTAGGGTAAGAGAGTGTGACTTGCCAAGGTCACCCAGTGGCTTTCTATGGCTGCTTTGGATTTGAACTCTGGTCTCCAGAATCATAGTCCAGTGCTCAAGCTACTATACCATACTAGCACTCTAGTAAATATGAATTTAAAAAAAACCTCATTATGACTATTAGCAGTTATCAAGTACTTTTGATGGCGTGGAACTAAGACTGTAGCTAATTACATTTGAACGTAACTTCCCAAATTCTACTGCTAGTATAAAACTTTGTCTAGACAAAAATCTTGGCTGAGATATTGCATTGGGAGACATATGCAACTGTTGGCTCAGAATCTGGAGTTCTGTCTCTGTTTTTTTGTTTCAAGGATGATTGTTTGACTGTGATCCTTGGAGGGTTGTGTGGTTGTTTCGGTTTGTTTGTGGGGGGAGTTAGATGGTAATCCAAAGAACATGGAAATGCCAAGTCCTGGGAATAATAGCTTCAATGTTATAGGAGTAATTGTACAAGAACCCAAGTGTGGGCTGAAAAAAAACAAGGAAGGAGCTGAAGACCATGGCTGTAGATGTCTCTACATTAATGCACAGAGCATAGGAAATAAACAGAATGAACTTGAACTCTTAACACAGGGATCAAATATGATTTAATAGGCATCACTAAAACCTGATGGGATGAGACTAATAATTGGAATGTAGTAATGGAAGAATATAACTTATTCCAAAGAAACAGACCATACAGGAGAAGAAGAGGAGTAGCACTCTATGTCAAGGATATATATACCTGTGAGGGGATCTGTGACATGGAGCATGGAAAATAATTTGAGACCTTTTGGGTAACAATTAAAGGGGAGGCAAACAACAGTGACATCATTGTGGTCCCAAGCCACATTGAAAATTTAGATTATGCCTTCCAAAAACAAACTACCAAATATTAAAAAGGAGAGATATAGTAGTAAAGGGAGACTACAACCACCCTGATCTTTGTTGTAAGTCAAACTCAGCTAGCAATGTAAGGTCCAACAAATCCCCCACTAGCCTTGCATGCAGTTTCATTGGCCAGAAGATGGAAGAGGAAGAACAAGGGGAATCAGCTATTTTGGATTTGATCATAACCAACAGGGATGAATTGGTGAATGTGGAAGAAGTATTGGGATTCTTGGGTGAGAGTGAACATGTCTTCTTAGTATATATTATACAGAAAAAAAGAGAAAGCCAAATATAGTCAGAAAAACTCTCTGACTTTACTAAGTAGCCTTAGTGAAATATGGGGTGAGATCCCTTGGTCAGGAATCTCAAAGGGAAGGGAGTTCATGATGCATGGGTGATACATGCGTTTGAATCTTCACTGGATTTTTTGTTAGGCAAAGATGTTAAAAATATACAGGAGGAGAAAGGTGACAAAGGTTATGTGTGCAATGGCCAGAAGACTCCAGGTGTAGCCTGACCTGTTCCTATTATCTGACCTTCTGTTCCGCACTGTGGTAGCTGTTGTCATAGGTGTCCCACTGAGCCTCCTGGTGTGTCTACCTTAGCATATAGCTATGAGGTCAGAATGAGGCACCCAGCTATGAGTACCTGGTGTGGTGCCTTGTTCTGATGTCAGAGCAAGTGACCCACGGTGGCTCCAGTTTTCTGCTGCTCCAGAAGCTATGGTTGAGAATATCGAGATGGATGTTATAGATTACTGACGATATAACAGAAAACTGGTATTTATCTTATCCTGATCCTCCATCACCATTCCATGCTTCTGTACTCCTGATACATTGGATCAAAACAAAAGAGATTGTCAGGTTTGATTTTTTTTTAAAAAAGGTGATCACAGGCAACCCAGCAGCAATACATATGAGGAATCATTAGGACTAAGCTAAATACCATATTAAACATTAGTATGCTCCTGGAACTCTCTGGTGTTTGTTTTTTTTTACACTGTAGTGAAAGGGTGAGAATTATGAGGCTCAATATATTACTGAGCTCCAATTGCCATCTTTCTTTACCACTAGCTATGCTGGCTAGGGCTGCTGGAATTTAGTTTAAGAATATCTCAAGGGCCACATGAATTGTACCCCTGTTATAAAGTAAGCACACATGGGACCAACTCAGAACTGCTGCACATGGATGGCGATGGTTAAAACTCCCCCCTGCACCTATTTACTCCTTAAATTGCTCCCCAACTAGAATTAAACCCAAGAACAATTCCTATGAGTGGATCCATTTATAACTGGTGGTTAAAGTTTGGCCTGCATGCTGCATGTGGCCCAAATGTGGCTCATGAAGATTCTCAAAGCCCCCGGTCTCCCTAATTGTTTTTCAGGGTGATAATTTACTCTACCCCGATGATTCAAAAACAGTGTATTTGCCCCCAATAAATATATTTAAAATTAAATACATTTTATATGCTGCCATATATATATATATATATATATATATATATATGAATGAAAATAGCTAAGAGAGAAAGATTTCCAACTTTCTTTTTAAGGTTTTCTTGGCTAACCCATTTCTAAAAAGCAATCCCAATGTTACCCTTTGGTTCTCAGTTTCTTCCTGCCTGCATTCACTGATATAACTTCCAAATCACATCTTTGCCTCCTGGATCTGTGACCTGCAAGGGTAATGTCAAGATTTAACATTACAGAGTGTACTGACCATTGTGGTGGAGAGTCAAAAGATATTGGAAAGGTGCCACAATTAAATGAAAGGAAAGCAGAACATTTAATTACTCCAAGTCTGACTTTAGTCTGATTTCATAACTCTCTATACTTTTGCAAAGATCACAGTAGACCAAAAAAGGTTTTACTCAGTGGAGTTAGAAAACTCAAATGAAGGTAAAATGAAAATATTAGCAATAATCTTAGGTAAATATCAGTGAGTGGGAAATGGCAAAATCTTACTATGCATTAGTAAACATTTCTGAAAAACAAGAGAGAGGCAAGAAAAAAAATATATTAGGTAGTAGCATAGAGGTCTGGATATTCCCTTTGGATCTGGAACTGAGAACTCCTTCTCTAACTGGAAAAAACATGTTCAGTTTGACTTTTGAAATAAACCAACCTTATCCTCACTTCTTAGAAAATTGTGCAGAGTTGTTTCCTTCAGTTAGATTTCATATTTGGCATTGCTTTGAATTTTGTGATTTAGTTCTAGCCTCAAAAACATGCAGAAAAGTGCAAAAGAAAGAAAGAAAGAAAGAAAGAAACAGAAAGGAAAAAAAAAGGTATCTCCTGAACATTTTAGAGTGGAACACATTGAACAATTCATATTGAGAGAAATTATGTTACATTTTAAAAATTCATGCTTAGATATATATGTATAAAATTCATGCTATACACACACACACACACATACTGTATATATGTATGTGTGTGTATTTATTTATTTTTTCAGATTCTAACAAAAATTCTGCAGATTAACAGGGCATCAAGGTGGAATGGACTTGTGGATGAACAAATGTAAAAATGATGAGATTCTGAAAACAGAAGCCATGTTCAGCTGATCACCTTACCTGAACATGTGATCAGGAAATGGTGCTGTGCTGGGTAGCACTAACCCCAACATCATGTTTGGCATGTTGCCCATTTCCCAGAATCTGTTCATAGAGTAGAAATGTTTGCAAAGGAGAGCCCTATGTATGCACAGCTGGAAATGAACAGCCAACAACCTGAAGATGTCCATACTGTACATGCAGACATCTGGGAGAGGCAATGTGTTATATGTGATGCTGAGGGTGAATCTTTGCAATATGTCTTGATCATGTGTTTATATGAATGGATAGAGGGATGCATGTATAGATTGAACTATCCATACATACTGTATATACTCGACTACAAGTCTACCTTATGTATAAGTCAAGGGCAGGTTTTGGAGCCAGAATTATGGGTTTTGAGATGGCCCATGGATATGTCAAGGCTAAAAGTTAGAGTCAATTAACAAAGGATCTGAAGGATGAAGCAAAGGAAAACAATGCTAAAGAATTTACAAAATCCCAGCAGGCAAAACTGTTCATGCTCATACTAAAGGCTGATGGTTGAGGGAATAGAGTGGGGTCAGTGCTTCCAGGACAGATTATATTCTGGCCTTTCATCTGAGGATGGTTCCTTTTTTATATTAGAATTAAAATACAGTGCTTACATTGACCCATGGATAAGTCAACTCTGGTTTTTGGGGATAATTTTTGGATTAAAATTTCTAGACTTATACTTGAGTATATTCAGTACTTTCTGTGGGAATGTGTTGCCTATGACCGTCTAACTGTCCTAATTTGGTAGGCACATTCCTGATTAATCTTCTGTCTTCCCACTTTTTCAGCTGCTTTTAAAATGTCCCAAATTTCTCTCACCTCCTCCTTTTCCCCTGTGTCCTCAGCCTACTTCAATTGCTGCAAACAGTTGGAAGTACAACAGTTGTTTGCTCTCAGTTAACTCAGCAGAGGGAAGAGGAGAGGAGAGGAGGGAGGGAATCTTGCCTTTCCCAACAAACTCAGGCAAAAGCAAACTGCTGCAGCCACTTCTAGCTTGTGTGTTCCTCTTCATGAATGACATTTGCCATCTTGACTCCACTGTGATGTTGCTTAGCCATGGATGTCCTGGTTTTTATCCATGAAATGCTGGAGGGTACGGAGGCAGTGTTTTGTAACAGCTTGCTTTAAATATCTGCTGATCTGTATTCATTCAATTCACTCAAAACATTCATTTTCTCAGCTGACTAGTTTGGAAATGAGAATGAATATAGCATACTGCAAACATTTTAAGTGAGTGTTTTTTTTTTTAAACACTAACATATGGACAGCTAGTTTATTGACCAGGATGAGTGCTGAGTGGCTTGAACCTTG
>NC_056524.1:174346062-174372871 GCF_019175285.1 Sceloporus undulatus
AAACATTTAAGACTTTCATATGTTCTTTGATTATGTCCTGTTACCGAAGGTTTTGGAGATTATCACACCTTTAAATCGCACTGGGCGACATGTGGGATCTAAAAGATGAAAACGGGTATTATCATACTTACTTGTGACCAGGTTGTAGGCAGCCAGTCACCTCCTGGGCAGCTTGTCTGCTACCTGGACTTCTGCTGCGGCTTTTTCAAGAATGAGATTTTCTTGTTCTTAAAAAGCCATGGAAGAAGTCTGAGTTGCAGATGGGCTGTCCAGGAGGATATGGGCTGCCTACAGCCCGGGCATAGGTAAGTATGATGATCATCTTTTTTATCTTTTAGATCCCGTGTCTCTCCTGGTGGGATTTAAGGGTGCAATAATCTCCTTATTTACAAAGTTGATTGCAATGAATTACACAAATCCTTTGGTCTCCCCTACCAAAATATAGTTTTAAATCCTCCAATTTGGAAGTTGCATTTTGATACTGTCACTGAAATCCTGCATTGGGAGACATGCATCTGGCATGTAGCTATATGTCCTTAGTTATATCTGCTGGTGCTCCTTTCAAAAACCCTCCTTTTAAGCAATTACCTTCCCCTAGCCATTTCAATGTCCTTTGAGAGTAGGAGGATTAGGATAGATGTACCAGGGTGTGCTATGACAGGCATCTTCAGGGACCTTTGGTTATCCTTGGGAGATCCCTGCAGATGATATTCCTGCAGTATGTCCAGCTACTGGAAAATAGGACTCATTTCCACTGATCCTCTCGCACTTCAGTAACATGCAAATGATTGTGTTAGGTGGATTTTTCGGGGTAGTGTTGGTCACTGTGCCCTTTGTGATAAGCAAAAAAGTGGGTTACAATAATGATAAATTGGACCGTATGCTATCATAACTCACTAACAAAATGACATCCTGCAATTCCAAATTGTGTTTGATATTTAACCAGGATAGCAGGATGTAAAGTCAATCAATAGAAAAACAAAACAAAACAACAAGAAAAACAGCTCAAAAACATTCATTCTATATTTCCAACTATCCATATACTAGTATGAAAAAGCGAAATAGGTAAAAAGGGAAACTGATACACCCCAATGTCTATGATGGCAGTATAAGGTGCTTACTAGAAATGATAATTGTAGCTCTTGGTTTTAGAGCAGGGTCACTCACAAGTGCTGCTAAAAATCTGAGGTGGAGAAGAATTGAAAATGAAGCTTGAGCAAGTGGGATTCGAATTCAAAGCTCTTCCCTTCTTTATGCTTTCCCCCACAAGGCAAATCTAGTCACCTTTTTGTTCTTTCCCAGTGGGAGTCTGTCACCAGATGCTCAAGATAGTTGCCTCACTCTGGCTATCGGTAGGGCTGGACCTGCAGACTTGTGTATATAAGAGAGTTCCTTATGATTTCCTTGAAATGAGGCAATATCTCTGTCTCATCAAATTGAGATTGCTCCCATTGGGAAATGATGTCCAACTGAGTCCTAATCTCTCATATCTAAATTACTTGTAGGGTTGAAATTCTTTAGGGCCTTGATCTACTGCTGGAGGTGTTGTGTGCTTTAAATTCACTTTGAATTCATTCATCAAACTGGAAAGTGCCCACCCTTGAGAGTGTGGCTGAAATATTCATACAATGCAGTAAATGTAAATGTTTAAAAATTGATTTAGGTAAAGACTAATTGCTACTTTGAGAATAATTCATGCCCCATTTTAGAATTTGCATATAACCTGCTTCTGTTAATTATGCATGGATTAAATTAAAACATTGTTTATAGGTGTTTTCAAGGAGGTAGGAATCTCAAAATTTTCTCCATTCTCACATAATAATACTTAGACATTTCCAAAGCACAGGTAGCATCTTATAAGGTTATTGTCATTTCATGATTTACCTTATAGCTGGGCCTTTTTGCTCTAAGACACCTGCAGCTGTTTACTTATTTATCAGACTTTATGGGATACATGTAAACACTGCAATACAGACCATAGCTAGTAAAACAAAATGGAGTAGCAATCCGCTGGACTTCAACCAAGGTGAGAAAACACCTTCCAAATCTGTGAGTTTAATTTTTTACTGTTTCTCTTTTCCTGTTACTGCTCCCTTATGTAGACACATAAGTGCTGAGATCAGTGTTGATTTTATATTGTTGTTCTAACTTATAAGAAATATTTTTTTAAAATTTTGGCCTCAACATTTCCTTGAAGATCCTTGCTGTATGTGGAAATGGCATTTGAAAAAACAAGAAAATGTTCTCATCACTGAGATAAGTAAGAGATATAGGCGTGACAAAGAGCCATGAAACTACATATTCATATAATTATTTTTCACCAAAGTAAAATTGGATTCAGAGACAGAGAAAAAAAGAAACTGGGGAAAAAGTTTTCTATACATGAGGATTGCTAATGGGCATTTTGAAAAACAAACCCAGACCATTAGGCTGAGTGAATTACTGCAAGAGAGGAGAAAATGTACTTCTGGGATTTTGAAACTGTAGTGCTAATGTAATTTGACTAGCACTTGACTTGGATAGAGAGAAGATGATGTAGAGGCACCATGGGCTGTACCAGCTCAGGCAGCAAAATTCTTTGGGTCAGACCCAGGCACAGTTTTTACATTATGCATTGAGTTTGTAGTGAGAAAACTTCTTCATGAAATATTGCTGACGGCTGATGCAAAAAAATTTATTACCTTCAGAACGTATGTTTTAGAGTCTTTGATGGAGATGAGAAAGCTTGTTGATCTACATTAGACCTCTTTCCTTAGCAATATTCTCTTTTACATGAAGATGTCAAAGGGCATGTAGAGTAGATGCCAACTTCTGAAAATGCTTTGCTGTTTAATCCTTCTTAGCCTCCATTGCTTAAAGAAAAATATTAAATACTGATTAATATTAACTCAGTTCATTCTATGTTCCTCAAGGTATTTGAAAGGGGAAAATATTAGTACTGTATATACTCATGTATAAGTCTAGAAATTTTAGTCCAAAAATTGACCCCAAAATCCTAGGTCGAATTATTCATAAGTCAATGTAAATACTATACTTTAAATCTTTAAATCTTATTAAAAAGGGAACCATCCCCTGGTGAATTACAATTGGTGGGTTACGACTCTGGAAACCAGGTTTTGAATCCCTGCTTGGCCATGGAACCTATTGGGTGACCTTGGGCAAGTCACACTCTCTCAGTCTTAAGAGATGGTAATGGCATACTTCTGAATAAATCTTACCAAGAAAAACCCATGATAGGGTCACCTTAGTGTTGACATAATTTGGAAATGACGCGAAGACATACAACAACAACAACAACTTGACTATGGTACAAAGCTATGAAATCTCAGGTTGTGTATTTCATGGTGCTTTAGGCTGGAGTCTTGGTGCATTACACTAGCAGTCATACTTTTTCTACAGTTGTGCAGTGATGGTGAAGGAAGACAGGCAAAATATGTTGGCTCTCAGTTGCCTGTTTTGCCAGTGTCTTACTTCTTTCATATAATTCATATTCCTGACCCCCTCATGCCACTACTTAATGTCAGTGCAATTATGCTAGTACTGTATACTGTATCAACAAGATTATTCCATTGGTATTCACAAGTATTTAGCTGCAATCAGTGGTATAGTCAGACAAAAATGAGGGTGCCTGTACCTTTTTAGGAAAGGGATAGTGATATCAGCTGGAATTCTATTGGCTAATCCCAACTACATAGACTTCTTAATCAACTGTTGAATTGTGAGTCAGCACATAGATACAATAGATTGTTTGGGTGGTTCTGCTCTAGCTGGGACTGACAACAGAATGTACGCCATTATCTCACAGGATAATATTTACCAATCCTCTGCATGTGAAATAATAATGCTTTTCTTACTGGGCAAGACAACACAGGACATCCCATTTTAGAGACTGCCCTGTTTTCTCAAGTGTCAAGCAGCGCCAATGAGGGCAAGGCTTTAAGACAGGAAAACCCTAGCTTTATACTGCGGGTGGACAACATTTAAGGACCAGAGGCTGTATTTTTGCCCACAGTACCAGCCGCAAACTGCAGAAGCCCAGAAAAGCCCAGAAATATGTAAAAGCACACCATCCTAACATGAATAACCAGGTTTCTAATATCACTTTGTTTTGAGGGGTTTCAAGAGGTTGGGCTAGGGTGTATGTGTGATGTGTCATATGTCAAAACTGCTGCTTTAGGAGACTTTTGTGTGCACCAAAATCACATTTTGGTCCTTTGTTTGTTTGTGTGTGTGTGTTCTTGAGGGATATGCAGCTACCAACAATGGCCTTGGGGTGAGATGTGACTCATGGTCCTTACTTTGACAAACTGCCCTATAAGAAATGCAATATCCCATTATTCACCATGGTTCTCCTCCCACAAAAGAACTGCATTCCTAGGGTTGCCAGCTTACCTCTTCTGGCTTCAGTTCTGGATCTGGGATGCCCCCAGATGTTATCATAGCTAAATCACCACTGATCTAGGTGGGATGCCACAGCCTGGATGCATCTCGGGTCAAAGCCTCACTCAGCCAGCAGTTTTTTGAAGTCAGGGAGCTTCTGACTTCAAAAATTGGCAAGCTGAGCGAGGCTTTGACATGGGATGTATCTGGGCGACATGGGATGTATCTGCCTAGATCACTGGTGATTTAGCTATATCCCAGACCCAGAACTGAAGATGGAAGAGGTTAGCCAGCTTACTTACCCCAGAAATAAGTTCCTATGTTATAGCAGTAAATCAATTAAGCCTTGCCAAATTGGAGTAAACTGCTACTCCAGGAGCTATACCTGAAATTAGCACACAGCCCTTTCCTCTTACCAAGAGCTGAGCCCAGCAAAACTGGAGAATTTGCACTCTCACCTCCCTCTTAGAGAAGATCCACAAAAACTAGAGACTCAGGACTTGAGATGTAGCGTGAGATCTAGTAACCCAATGCACTCCCCATGCAGTGAGAAGTGATGCTTCTTCCTGGTCATCTTCCCTTACCTGTCATGACAAGTTGGGCTCCATATGTGTTCCCATACTGGGAAGAAAGTGAGAGAAAGTAGGCAACAGGATCTGAAAAGGAATGAGTGGTGTTTGGCTACTACACTTTATTCCATCGCAGCATAAACTCTGAGAAAAACTGACATGCTACTGAGTCTCTTATCTCATGGGTTCATGATTCCTTCACGCCAAGGAATTCTGTGCAAGTTGTGGAATGTAAAGTTATTACTATTATTATTATTATTATTATTATTATTTGCTATATAGTCTTAGTGGGGTTATAGATTGGGGGCATGGCTAGTAGGGCTGTTGTGATCAGTGCCTGACCTTCAAAATGGAACATTCTACCACTCCATGCTTTTTAGAGACAGAAACTGGGGAAGACCTGAATAATATCTGAATAACTCTGGCAGTGCATTCTAATAATTGTGCAGGGCATTGCTGAAAAGTGAAACAGATACCTAATGGGGAAAATTATTTGACCAGGGCAGGCAACAACAACTAAAAAAATAGGGGGTGTAGCATATGCTGTCACAGATCAGAGGAGCATGGGCATATGGAGGCATATGATTTGGCCACCTTGCTGAAGCTTATCAGTTCTGTTTGGATGGAAGATCACCTGGGAACATTGCATGTGCTGTTTTAAGTTTCATGGTGGAAGAAAAGTGAAGGTGAGTGACCCTTTCAATCTCTTGGAATTAAGTGTTCGGAACTATGCAAAAGTAAGGAGCGAGTCTTCTTTCATTTCAGTATGGAACCATTATTTTTCTCCTTGTCCTCCAGGAAATCTTTTGTGTATTTTTGCTGATGTAAATACCAGGATCTGAGCACCCTGAGATACAGCTCCTTTTTAAATAGGCTTCTATTCATTCTGTACACAGAGCAGCAATAAATGAAATCAGCCCTGCCTGGAAACCCAGATTTAGCCTTCACAGGGGGAAATATATAAACATGGAAAACAACAACAGCCACAAGAAACAATGATTCCATGAACAATTTGCAGTGTGCGCTGCAAAGCAGCTTCTTATAGTTCCATATGTCAACAGAGAAATTCTTGATCCATCATTTCCTTTTCAGACATAGCCTTCCTTAGGAGGAAGAAAATTAGTTTAATTAGACCTCCAGTGACATTGTTATCCATGTTTTATTTGTAAAGGTCTTTGTCTATAGTGCTTTGTAAAGATACAATATTGATAGGCATACTTTTTTTTTACCCAGAAGCAACCAAGGTAAGAACGATAGAAAGAATTCTCAAGATGTCTCCAGCATGTGTCTATTATGACTTTGAGAATGCAAAAGTGGACTAAGGGGATATTTGGGTCTTCTTGCTGATATCTTTTTTTTTTTTTTGTCACACAGGTGAGTCTTCATAAGAAAGGATGTGGATATTGATTCTTTTGGACATAATCCGGCAAAAGCTAAGCATTGCCAAAACCTTCATGCTGATTTAAAATGGTACAGCTAAATATGTGCTTAGTTCTTTCCACTGATATTTGATAGGGCTTAGAAGTGCTTAAAATTGTCAGGATTGCAGTCTATGTCACTTTCCAGAAATTGGATACCATTCTGTGAGAACTGCCTGAATGTGATCATTGGAACACAGTCATATACTTTTTGTTTGCCATCTGAACAAATTCTAGAAGTCAGTTTAGAAACAGTACTTTTATTATTCAGAAAAAAATCCTATAATTTCCCAAGAAATTGTATTGTTCTATATCATGGTTTTATCTTTTTATGCAAATGTTTTATTTCTGAAAAATTACTCAATTCTGTAGATGAATAAGGAGACAAAAAGAAACAGCTGACATTTTCTTGTCAAAAGCTAGGTGCTTTTCAAAGAAGTATCCAGCTTAGTCTCCTGCAACATAAAAAAGAGGAAGAATTGGGAGGGAAGAAAGGAAATGTAGTACCAGCTTTAAGACAAATGTATTTTTATGTTAGAATGGGCTTTTATGGATATAAACTCACTTCTTCAAATGCAGGACAGAGTGATATTAAATCTGAAGAAGTGGGTTTATAACCATGAAAACCAATGCTAAAATAAAAATACATTAGTCTTAAAGGTGTTGCTACATTCCTTCCTCCTCCGTCTTTTTTAAGCTATGTGCTTCGTTATTGTTAAGATAGTACTAGGTTTCCTCCTAATGGAGCAAATATCAGGAGGTTGTGGTGTTTGTTGCTATAGTTCCTGGGTTATCGAGATAACCAAATGACGTTTCTGTTGACCCAGACTATTTTTTGGCATTTCCTAGCATGTAGTACCACTATATTCTTACTCCTGAATGGTTTTCTATTAAATACTAACATCTATCATGACAACAGCAACAAATAAGCAGCTTTCTCTTCTCTTCTTAACTACTTTTTAGAGTTACAATGTTATAGAACAATGGTTCCCAAACTTTGGTCATCAAGATGTTTTAGACATCTCAGAATCCCTGACTGCTGGCTAAGCTTTCTAGGGCTTCTGGGAGTCCAAAACACCTGGAGGACCAAAGTTTGGGAATCGCTACTATAGAACATTAGTGCATCACTAAAATGGCACTTTTGCACTATAACTCTGCAACTGAACAAATGGGCACTCAAGTATGTACTCCGTATGTACTAGGGTTGCCTGGGAGCATCTCTTTTAGACCTCCGCACCCCTAGTATGTACGGAGTACATACAAAATGGTGGTGCCCTGTTCACATGGGTGCCGCCATTTTGACGTAATGGATGCCTAGCGTCTGCATGTCACGGCGCCCAGGTGACGTTGCGAGTGCACCAATGGTGCACTGCGGTGTCATTTGTGCGCCACAAAAAGAAGCCGCTTTTTGTGGCTTCCTTTTCCACTGCCGGGAAGCCTCACTGAGGCTCCCCACCGTCGGAAATGGAGGCGGCAGCAGACTGCCCTTTTTGGGTGGTCTGTATCCCGCCTAAGTTTTTATAAAATCCAAAACAAGAAAAAAAAACCCTTTCAAATCACCTCAGAAAACTGGGCTCCAGTTGAAAAAAAAATTGGGAAGAACCATTGTTGCCGTTCCTTTGTTGTTGTTGTTGCTGTGTGCCTTCAAGTAGTTTCCAGTATATGGTGACCCTAAGGGGGTTTGTGGACTGAGAGAGTGTGACTTGCCCAAGGTCAATCAGTGGGTTTTTATGGCTGAGCTGGGAACTGAACCCTGGGCTACAGAGTTGTAGTTCAACACTCAAACCACTACATCACACAACCTTAGTACATATTTTAAAAATTACCAGAAGCAGCACCCCAAAAGTGAAATGTGTAGATGTAGCATTTTGTAATGCAGCAAAAAGACCTGAAAAAACATTTGCCCTTCAATAAGTCTGAGTTCCCTGAGAGTGGTATGTTGGATTGCTGATAGTCATGGGTGGGTCACTGTTTTATAACAATCATGAAATCCAGCTGTCTGATGTATATGCATTAGAACTCAGCTAAACATGCAGCTCTGCCTTTCACTGAGAGACTTGGGTGTTTTCTCTGATTGGAGTCATAGCTATGAGCAGTCATTGAGCACTAGACAACAGATGAAATGTGTGACTATGAGTGCCTCTAACATGTTCCTTTTGGGGCAATGACAACAACAACACTATGAATGTACATGGTGCTGTACAAAAGTAGAACAACAATAAAGCTGACAGCCCTACCAAGACAGAATCTAATTAAAAATAAAATAAAGGAATACAGGATATGGAAAGGATTAATACAAAATTTAGAATACTTTTCAAACACAGGCCTACCAATATATGTACACATGATTTTAGGAAACAATGTAAATAATTAAAACAATGCAACAACAGGTAACATTGTTACATTTTGGGCGGAATGAAAATGAGCATATGCTCCTTACTCTTAAAATGTTTTTTTTTAAAAAAAGGCATTTTGTATTTTAAACAGGACTTTAATTTTTTTTTAAAAGTACCTACAAAGTAATGTGTTATTGAGACATCAGTGTTTAGTAGAATACTATTTAATGACTGTTTAACTAATGTATAACAAGTAATGTTATCAAGTTATTTATTTTTAAAAAATCATAACAAACAATGAACAAATTGCATTAAGATAATGCTTGTAATGATATTCCAAGTGATGCTTGGAATAAAATAGCTACACTGGGATAGATCAAGAATTGGAGTAAGAGAGAGGAGGTTACTCTTTTAACATACCTATCAAGCTCCTGTTAAAAAGAGGGAAGCTGCTATTGGCATCTGCATAGCAGGCAGCAGGTTAACAAATCTTTGTACATTGCCATATTGGAACAGGGAGTTAACTAGGGTAAGCAAGGTGCCATAAGAAAATAGCATGTGGTGACTTTGACTTCCAACTAGTTGAGACAAATGAAAGTGCAAGCCATTTGCAATTCCTGTTTTCAGTACTGTTTGAAATGCCTTGTGGATGCATGAATGGTATATACCCTGGTAGTGACACATTGGGCTGTTCTTCCCATTTGTCCCAATGAACTGACAGTCTGAGACTAAACAGCCTTCCTCCACTCTAGTTTTTGTAGTTAAAAGGTAAAGGTAAATGATTTTCCATGACATGATTGTCTAGTTGTAATCGACTGTGTTTATGGGTATTCATCTCTGTTATGAAGCCAAAGAGCCAGTGTTGTCCGAAGATGACTCTGGTGGTCATGTGGTCATGTGGTATGGAATGCTGTTACCTTCCCATTGAAGTGGTACCTATTTATCTACTTGCATTTGCATGCTTTCAAACTGCTAGGTTGGCAGAAGCTGGGACTAGTGATGGGAGCTCACACCATCATGTGGAATTTGGGCCTTGAACTGCCAACCTCCTGGCCTTAGGATTGTCAGAACTGATGCCTTAACCACTAACTATCAAATCCTCCTCCTGGAATCCAGCATAGAGTCTTTCAGTTTCTTCTTCTGCCACTATTGTTGGAACATAAAATTGGATTAAGGCCATATTGATGGGTTCTTCTTGAAGTCCTATTGATATGATTTGATCATACTTTGCATTATATCATTTGACTGCTTTTGTTACATCTCTCCTCACTATTAATGCCACCCCAGTTCTTCTTAGATTTTCATTTCCTGATTAAAGTACAGTGTAATTATCTGACTTAAAACATGACATTCCTGTCCATTTTAGCTCACTCACCCCAAGTATTACAATGTTAATATGTTCTTTCTCTTGTTTTACTACATTTAGCTTCTCCTGTTTCAAGCTTCTCACATCCTACGTTCCTATAATATGTGTTGTGCAGCTTTAGACTTTCACCTCTGAGCATGTCAAGAATGGAATATTCTTTGGGACTGAGTCCAGTTGCATCATTAGGCACAGCACTACTCATAGTTGCCCTCTGCTGTACCCCAGTAGCACACTGAGTGCCAACTGACCTGGACATGCCATCTTCTGGCACTATCTCTTGTTTCATTTTGGATTGTCTCATCATATTGTTTTTGATCTTCAAAAGGAGGTTTACTGTACCTCCCTTTCAACAGTACTAACAAATATTAGCTGTGGTGCCACTGTCATTGTCTCTGAGAGATTCTCCACCAGTGTCATCTCCCACTTGGCACATTTAGTCTGGCGCCTCAGCAAAAGCCTGTCTGATACAGGAGATCCTACTATCAGCACTGCTGCTATCAGCATAACCTCCTGCCTCACAGGAGAATGTAGTCTACCGCTATGGAAAGGTAGTGCCATTAGTGGACTTCATGCTACGGCCCTTTGGATATTTTTGATTCCCATTAGTCCCAGGAAGTGTGGCTCACTGTGAGGAATAATTGTATTTGAAAACACAGCAGAGCACTACGTTGGAGAAAGTGAAGTACTAAATGTTAACGTCTAAAATGATGGGCTAGTCCATCTGAATATACAATATAACTGCCAGTCTTAAGACCTGTAGAGAGCAAAAGAGAGCAGTATGGTGTGCTCCTTTGAGAACTGCGTCTGAAACTCTTATTTCTCTCCAACTTCCTTCTTCTCATTGTTCCAAAGAAGACAAAATTTTGCTTTTGTTTCTCAGATCAATATTATTGAAGCAAACAATGGGGACTAAAATAGGATCTGTCCAGCTGACTATAGGAATGTATTTATATCACTTTGGCAGGGAATGCTGCTAATGCCCCTATAGCAGCAGGCTCAGCTCAAAGATCCAATAGGCGATGTATGTAAAACTGTCAAAGATGCCATCTACTGACCATCTGTCCAGATCCAGCAAAATGAACGGCACATTGTAATACTTGGTGGATTGCACCCATTAACTGCACCATGATATTATAGGTAAATGGGTGCATTGACATCTTACACTTAAATTTCACAAATAGAACAAATTCTTACACTCCTACAGGTAACAATTGCTCATAAATGTTGCCACAGGCATAACTACAAGGATGTAGCCAGGATTTTAGGAAGGGGGGGGGGGTCCAGACTAAGTGTTACCATTTTAATGGGGCTTGGGTGCAGCAGCGCAGCAGCACACACCATTCATTTTTCTAATGGAGGGGGGGTCCGGACCCCAACCCCCACCCCCCCGGCTACGTCCCTGATAACTATCCCTTAATTTTTCAATTTAGGGTTATAGTTTCCATCCAGCAATGTCTGAGTTAGCTATTGCTTGTGCAACCAATGTTCACTTTTGTCTTCTTCCTGATATTACCGGCATACATGCCAGATATGCTTCAGAGGATCCCCAAACCTTTTAGAACAAAGTCAGAGCATGTGGGGATAATCTGTATCCAGTGAGGAGATAGAACTACAGTGGCTTTTTTTCCACCTTGTGGTGAGATCTTCTCCCCGCCCCTCGCAAAAATGTGGAAGTTCACTTAGGAAGCAGAAGGACAATTTTTCAGAAGTAGTGAAATATAGAGAAAAGCATGGATCTGTTTGTATATGAGCAAGTGTTCAGCTGAGCTTGTTTCATGATCAAGACACACGTGTTTTATTTGCCTTCAAAACAAAGGCTGTTTTACAGAATTCCATATTTTCAGGGTGTTTCCTCACTTTTTAAAATGGCAAATGAAGCTCTGTAAATTCTGACAATACTTGTGCCTATGGGACTTACCCAGAATTGATTCTCTGTCTGTTGATGAAGGCCATCATCATATGATCATTGTATGGTAAATTTTAAAAACCTTGTTTCTCATATTTGCAAAACCTGATTAGAGTGAACACTGAATATCAAATTATCTCTGTCCCAAAAGATGGCAGGAAGAGTGCACACATTTGTGCCAACAAAGAAAATTCTTCTTCAACATCTCATGTCTAGGCAACTTTGTAGTCAGCCAGCATTTCCAAAAATCTTATTGATTTATTGTCAGACTGCCAGAAAATCTTCCAAGGGTAGGTCAGAAGAGAGAATTTATGGAGAATTTATGACTTGGATTGAAGGAGGAGACAGAAATATCTCTTTAAAACGTGACAAGTTAAAGTGTAGATTTCTTTTTGGTCATTGTATGTGGGATCACAATATTTCATCAACTATTCTAAGGACTTACGGTTACACTTTTCATCCTTTGCTTCTCCATTCTTCTCATGACAATTTGAAGAAATAGTTTGACAGTAGTATTCAAATATATTTTTTTCAGATGCTGTAGTACTCTACAATAATATCAGATTGAATTCAAATGTCAGCAAAACACAGACACTCAAATAGTTATATTCCTCCCAGTTCATTTTTAGTCAAAATGTCAGAACATTGAACTTGAAAACAAATTGTTTTCCATTGCCCATTATCTAAGTGTCATGGTTCTAAAGCCATAAACTAGTAGACTTGTAATTTAGTGCATGGATTGGATTCAGAACTAAAATAGGGTTTATGACCGTGCTTGTGGAATCAAGGCGGATTACAAGAAATATAACAATAGAGTAATAATAATCAAAATTAGGACTGGGGAGTATAGCCCTCCAGATTTTGTTGGAATGCAATTCCCAGCATTTCTTATCATTGGCAATAGAAGTTGAGCAAACTGGAGGACAGCAGTTTGCTCAACTCCAATCTAAATAATGGAGGATTTATAGTTCCAGTTCTCCTCACTGAGTGAGGACACCCATTCCCTTAATCTTCATAAGGTAAGGAATACCCTGGCAATCAATGCTTTATTGTCCCTGGAGTTTCTTCTTTTGCAAATGGCTGCAGATCTGGGTTGTTGATAAGAATATTGAGGATCTGAAATGTCCCATACTTTTCTCCACTGGGCTGTTCCAATTATCAAATGACCTGAAATGTTGCAAAAGCTTCTGAAGTAATGGTGCCAGTATCTCTCATTAGGGCATAATCACCTTTTCTTGGGTGACCTTCATGGTAGGTTTTCTCATCTGAACTCCTAAATTATCTTGTATTAAATTATTAGAAATTTCTCATGGTTCAATCAAAGAAGGAATTATAGCTTTTATTTAATAAAGGTAATGCATGGGATAATAATAACAAAGCCTATGAACAGAACAATACATCTGATGTACCTCTTGTCTCATGAAACACAGAAGTTGAGATTGAGTATGCTATCACTGGGACAGGGAATGGAAAAGGACAAATAACCTTTAGTGCAACTGAAATTAACTCCCTATTTAGAAATTGCTTCTCAGCTTGCTCACACTGTCACTCAGTTGATCGGACTAGAGATGATTGCTCTATGTGGGGGACATTAATCTTCCATCGCCACTACAAGGAGATAACATTATTCTTAATCGAGAGTGCATTAGATGATATCAAATTTATAATTGGTTCTTTTAGGCCAAGTGAAAGTACTAGGACCAAACTGCTTTGAACTTACCTTTGATAAATCATACATGGAAATGCTGTTCTGAAGGCTGCTAAAATATATTGTGTCAAGGTCTACTTGGTGATCTGCTAATGGGGTTTTTTTTTGACACAATTGTCTATAATGTCTTCCGATAGTAGAGTGAATTCATAATGGTTTTGATGCTGATATTAGAGTGAATTCATATTTTCTATAAGTGGAAATGGCAAATCACAAAGCTAATGAACTCATTGGTATGAAATTCCTATAAAACAGACACCACACACCTTTTGTGACATGGGTATTGTGTAGAATTTGTTATTGCGTGCCTTCAAGCATTTCCCAACTAATAGCAATCCTAAGGCAAATCTATTACAGGGTTTTCTTGTCAAGATTTGTTCAGGGGAGATTTGTCATTGCCTTTCTTTGAGGCAGAGAGAGTATGATTTGCCTAACATCACTCAGTGGTTTTCCACGGGCAAGTGGGGATTGCAAGCCTGGTTTCCAGAGTCCTAGATATTCCAATAGAACTATTGCAATCCACATTGACAAAGTCAACTCTAGTGCTAACCATCATATGCCAACAGATATGGAAAACAAAACAACAACAGCAACAATAAATAATTTATTTATAACTCGCCCAATCACTAGGAATCCGGGCGGGTTACAACAGTAAAAATACATTACAATAAAATACTAAATGGTCTCTTCCCAACCCCCTCCCCAATATTATAACTAGAATTAAACAATCAGAGTTTACAAACAATAAAATGCAATGCAGCATTAGGTTAAAATGATGGCCAACAGATTGGAAGCAATCAGTATACATCCCCATGCACAAAAAAGAAGACACAAGAGACTGCAGCAACTATAGAACCATAGCACTAATCTCCCATGCAAGCAAAATCATGTTCAAAGTTCTGCAACATAGGCTCCAAGCAGGGTTCAGGAAAGGAAGAGGCACCAAGGATCACATTGCAAATATACTACAGCTAATGGAGTGTAGCAGAGAGTTCCAAAAGAGAATCAACATATGCTTTATAGACTATAGCAAAGCCTTTGACTGCATAGATCATGAAAGACTATGGAATGCCCTTAAAGACATGGGAGTGCCAACACACCTGGTAGTCCTGACGAGGAATCTGTACTCAGGAAATGCAGAAAAATTTGAGAGGCTATTTGAGCTCTTGGAGAACATAGGAAGAATATTTGTCATCAGGTTTGGCAAAGAAGACTAATGAGAAGTTCAGAGAGTAAGTTTGTTTAAGCCCTGTTTGGCTGCATCTTTGCTTCTTATGTGATTTGGAGAATGTAACCCCAAAATAGTTTTTGATAATGGAAAGTTAGTTAGGAGACTAAATAGAAAAGATCAGCACACATCTGAATGCTTATTCTTTTTTGGCTACTTGGTCTCTAACCCATTAATTATTGAGGCTGTATTGATGGAGGAGATACAATGACTGCTGCCACACTGGATATAAAAATAGCCTAAAAATAATGACATGACAAGCAACACAAATGTGGAGAGAGTTTGCTTGTCTGCAGATTACTTGATTGCTTTGGAGTGAGCCTTAATCTGTTACTGTCATTGGGATGATGAAGAGACCATTTGGACGAATGCTTCCAAGTAATAGTCTGTTGTTTAAAAGCTAAAACTAAAAGCAAATTGAATAGAGGTTAATGTTGGCATTGAAAGTCTCAATTAAAGGTTCAGTGTGTCTATGCAGACTGACACACACTGAAAGTTCATGATATGCATACGTGTATGCATGTTGTGTACATCTTTGGTAATGGAACAATGTGACATTAAAGTTGTGTGCCATGTATATGAAAAGAGGAAGCGAATATCTCCCCGTCAACAGCCGAAGTCCCACTTGGATGACAGAACTGGGGGCGTGCTCATCAAATTTGCAGATGACACCAAATTAGGAGGAATAGCTAATACTCCAGAGGACAGGATCAAAATTCAAAGTGACCTGAATAGACTAGAAAGCTGGGCAAAAGCTAACAAAATGAAATTCAACACGGAAAAATGTAAGCACTTAGGGTGGAAAAATAAAATGCACAGATATAGGATGGGGGACACCTGGCGAATGAGGCTATGTGTTAAAGGGATCTAGGAGTTCAAGTAGACCACAAGTTGAACATGAGTCAGCAGTGTGATGTGGCAGCTAAAAAGGCCAGTGCAATTTTAGGCTGCATCAATAAAAGTATGGTGTTTAGATCAAGAGACATAATAGTGCCACTATATTCTGCTTTGGTCAGACCCCACCTGGAATCTCGTGTCCAGTTCTGGGTCCCACAATTCAGAAAGGACATTGAAAAACAGGAGCGTGTCCAAAGGAGGGTGTCTAAAATGGTGACGGGTCTGGAAACCATTTCCTATGAGGAAAGACTCAGGGAGCTGGGGATGTTTAGCCTGGAGAAAAGAAGGTTAAGATGTGATATGATAGCTCTGTTTAAATACTTGAAGGGATGTCATATTGAGGAGGGAGCAAGCTTGTTTTCTGCTGCTCCAGAGACTAGGACCTGGAACAATGGATGCAAGCTACAGGAAAAGAGATTCCACCTCAACATTAGGAGGACCTTCCTGACAGTAAGGGCCATTCGACAGTGGAACAAACTCCTTCCTCGGAGTGTAGTGGAGTCTCTTTCCTTAGAGGTCTTTAAACAGAGGCTGGATGGCCATCAATTGGGGATGCTTTGAATGAGATTCCTGCATGGCAGGGGGTTGGACTGGATGGCCCTTGTGGTCTCTTCCAACTCTATGATTCTATGAATTGCTATGGCTGATTACTGTGGAATTCTGGAGTTTGTAATTTGGTGAGATAGCTAGCCTTCTCTGTCAGAGTGCTCTGGTGCCACAACAAACTACAAATCCAGGATTCCAGGATCCATGACAGTTAACGTCTTGTCAATCTGCATTACTTCTGCCATGTGGCAGTATCCAAAGAGGTATCTAATTTTTCCCTGAATGTGCTGGTATAACTTATTATTTCTTTGTATTTTGAATAATGATGATGATGATGATTAGGAAATGCTATATTTTTCAGTAGCTGTTCCCTTGAACAGGTCTAAGGAGAGGAGGTGCTTCACCCCAAAATGTAAAGAGGAGTCCTATTTTTAGTGTATGATCATGTATTTTATGCCTCATATAAAACTACAATATGTTATCTATCACAGTCTATGGAATTCCTTTCCTCTCCCATATTTGCTGGTGGAGAAAGACCCCCCCCTTTTTTTTTTTTACAGGGCTTTGACTTTTGATTGGTTGGACAGAAACATTTGTTAGTGGGTTGGCCAGGGGATATAGATCTTTATGGCTTACAAATGTTTTAAATGCTTTAAAATTGATTTTTAAATTGATTTCAATAGCATTGCCTATTTAATAGTTTTTACACTTTTTACTGTACATCACTTTCATTGTGTTATGCTTTTCAGTTACACTGTAAGCCACCTTGGGTCTCATATTATGAGAAAGGCGGAATTTAAACAAAACAGAACAAACAATAAATAGCACCACTGCTGGAAGAATATGACCCTAACAATTAAGAAAACATCACTATCTCGTATGAGAATAGAGCTGGCTTTTATTTTAAATATCTAATGTAGTAATCTTATGCTTACTTCCTAATGAGTATTTTTTACTGTATATACTCAAGACAAAATGGTGATCTTGTAGCTTAAAGATTATATATATATACATATAGACACCCACAAAATGCCTTTGAGACATATCTACTGAGAAATTATTGAACAAACCTATATATTAAACTGGAGGCAGCAATATAGCCATCCTGCTTGAGCCTTTATGAATACCTCCAGTGTTAAAATATTTACATCCTTGGCATTATTCCCATCTCATAAAATTTATTCCTGACTCTGGTAGTAATTCATCAGACTTGCTGCTAATTACAAGGGAGTCTCTCTGACTCATTTTTCCTTTGGTGATGTTGCCCATGTTTCTTTACCAAACCAAAACTCTAGCAGCCTGCAAAACAGGGGGATGTAGCAAGCATTTCATGCAAGACGGTGGCTGAGGAGAGTAATAATTCCATATAATCCAAGCAGTTGCTGTGACAGAATCCAGTACTTACTCAATGAATTAAGTCAGGGAAACGGTGGCCCTTCAGGTCTTATTAGACTGCAGTTGTCATCAACTCTAACTAGGGCTGCATCTGCACTGCAGAATTAATGCAGTTTGACACCAGTCATTAACTGACATGGCTCAGTTCTACAGAATTCTAGAATCTGTAGTTGTGGCACTAGAGCTCTCTGAGAGAGAAGGCAAAATATCTCACAAAACTACAAATACCAGAATTCCAAAGCACTGAGCCAAGGCAGTGAAAGTGCTGTCAAACTGCATTAATTCTTCAATGTGGCAGCATTCTAGCATAGCTAAAAGTAAGGGATAATGCAGACCAAGAAGATCTGGAAGGCCACAAGTTTCTCATCTCAGGTAATGAAAGAGCAAATATATATTTTCTCTTTCCTTCATCAGTTTATTGTGGAAAGTGATTGGGAAGAAAATAGTTGCTCTAGATCAGTGGTCCTCAATGAGGAAGGCTCAGAGGTTGCTGGACTTCACCTTGTACAATCCCTGACTGTTGGCCATCTGATTTTGGCTTCTGTGAGTTGAAGACCAGTGACATCTGCATGTCCTCCAAAGTGGTGCTGGTTTGAGAACCATTGCTTAAATGCAGGAGTCATCTGCCTGGTCCTGTGATATTCCTGCCACCCACCTGGTCTTGCAATTAAACCTTTAAACACATAATCTGGGCACCACAATTCAAGGATGTTGACAAGCTGGAGCGTATCCAGAGGAGGGCAACCAAAGTGGTGAAAGGTCTGGAAACCATTCCTTATGAAGTATGTTTAGCCTGGAGAAGAGAAGGTTGAGAACTATTTTAGCACATAACTGCACCTGCCTTACTATGAGGTAAGACATTATAGAGAATTGCCAAGCTATTCTTTGACAGGAGGGATCATTCTCTTTTCCTTCTCTTTCTGCTTCTAATATTTCTCATCATGTAAAGGTTACATTATGAATTTCACACCTTGTGAAAAACATATGGCACCTGCTGATTCTAAAAAGAGCAGTTTTATTTGTAAACTCCTCCAAATTTGTTTTATTTGTCAACTCCTGCATCTCCTGCTTTCAGTAGAGAAGGGGATCATATGTCATCACTTTCTTTCCCCCACGCTCTGAATAATCACTGTTATACTTTAACCCAGTTGTGCAAGATAGCAGCTCCCACTGAAAAGTAAAGTAGATGTTGGCAACTTTTAGAGGTTTAAAAATGGTTACCATTTCTTGTGATTTATTCACACATTTCTTCCAATGACATACCCAACCTAACAGATTTGAAGCACTTTTGATGCTGCCAAAACCTTCAAATATAGGCTGCAATCCTGTCGTCACACTATGCTAGGAGTTGTCATTTCCCAAGATCACACAGCTGTGGAAAGAGGAGACAGACAAAATCTGCCAGCTCCAAGGGGTCTATGCTGGTGTGGTTACACTAGCTTAGCATACCAACAGCATTCTGGCCATAGTCAACAACACTTGAAAAAGTCTACCAAAAAGCCATGGCCCTCAATCTTGAAACAGGCTATAAAGGAAAGGTTGTCATATCTTGAGTAGTGAGGGAGAGAACTGAACCTTGAGGAATAATAGTATCAAACACATTTCTCTTGACAGGTCTGCTTGTGTACAGAGGAGAATTCTAATGAAAACCTGATAACTTAGGGAAACAGACTTAGGATCCTAGGGCAGTATTCAGATGAGAGCTTCTTTGGAAAAACAGAGCACGAGCTTGCATTACTAATACTATTTTTTTTAAGCAGTGAGAGAATCAAATATATACCCAAGAAATGTACAAACCAAGCAAATCAGTGTGATTTCATTTTTTAAGGACGCAGCTACTGGCAAGAGATTAGCTCCTTTAAAAATAAATGCTGAGACACTGGAGAGAGAAACTTCAAAGATGTTTGGGAATGGTAGAACATTGTGTACCATCTGCTTCTGATCTCTGCAGAAGCCTGCTGTAGGATATGTGTTCAAAAGCATCTTGGAATGTAAGTAACCTACAACATTGTTTGTGCCCCAGGAAACATAATGAAGGGTAGTTATTTTCAGTTTTAGAGGGCAAACCTTACAAGTCAAGTATAAGTAGTGGGTCAACTGTCCTTTATCCTAGCCCATCACTAGAGAAGAAAGTCTTCTACTGTTTCCACCTCCCAAACAGGCTTTCGGTCATGGTAAAAAGTTACATATAAAACTTATCATTTAACTTTTATTTATAGAGATGAACCCATTGGCATGGCATATTATAGAAGAGCTACATAATATATATATATATATATATATTCTGAACACGAGTGGTCCCTCCAGTTGTTTTCTCATACTTAAAACTTTAAATTCTTGGGCTTACTTGAGATAAAACAGTTCTAAACAACATTTGACTTGGGAACCAGAGGGAACAGACCAAGCAGCTATAGGGAACCAACTACCCCAACAAGCAGTATGTTTCTTAGTGGGTGGCATAAATGTGATCATGTTCATTTCGGTAAGCTAGAGCCTATCTGTACACCTTCTTGCTGATCTTTTAAAGCAATGACCATAGTAAGATGTTGTTGGGACCCAAATGGCAAACAGTTATATTTATTAAGGCAAATGGATATATGTGCATATATGTGTTAATAAGGCAATTAATAAGGCAAACAGATATGTGTGTGTGTGTGTATACATTCCTGATAATTAGCAACAGATGCTAATGTCTTCATGAGACTTTATACCAGGGGTAGGCAACCTTTTTGAGCCGGGGGCCAGGTTGCTGTCCCTCAGACAACTGGGGGGCCGAAGTCAAAAAATAAATAATTAAATAAATTTTAAACAAACAAACAAATAAATAAATAAACCGGGACAGATGTAGGGAAAAATTCAAATGGAGGACACTTTATTTTTAAAAAATGGAGGACACGCTAAAAAATTTGCTGATTTTTAAAAAAAATGTTAATATAAATGCATGTTTCAGAGGCTTCTATAGACAATTGCCCCCCTTGCCTGCCGCTTGCCCCCCTTGCCCACCTCCTCCTGATAGGCCAAAGACCCCACACCCTCACGTGAGAGGCCAAAGGCTCCGGCGGCAATTGGCGGCAGGACTGGGCTGGGGCTGGTCCCAAGGCCTTGCCGGGCCGCATCCGGCCCGTGGGCCGCAGGTTTATACAGACTGCTTTATACAGTCAGCCTTCTGCATCCATGGATTCAACCATCCTTGGCTTGAAAATATTCCATTAAAAATGAAATCCAAAAGGAAACCTTGATTTTGCCATTTTATATAAGGGACACCATTTTACTACCCCACTGTATACAATGGGATCTGAGCATCCATAGATTTTGGTATCCACATGAGGTCCTGGAACCAACCCCCAGTGGATACCAAGGGACCACTATACATATATGCAATAGGTAACATGCCAGAACTCCTCCCTCCCAAAATTAAGGGAGCTTTATTAAAGAGGCATATTCATCTTGAACTTGAATTTTTAGGGGCTGGAGTAAAATACCAAATTAGTAAAAGGAAAACAAATAGATGAATGATTTTGATGATATATTAGCATTTCTACTTTAAACAGGACTTAAAAGTATCTGATTTTGGCCTGAAATTATTCAGAAGGAAACATTGCTCAGTGCCACAGCCAATACAATTTATAATTTGACAAGTTAATTGGGGACCATTTTAGACATACCTCCTGGGAAAATCAATTTCTCACTTGATTTACCACTCTAGTGGTTTCCCTAAAGCAAGACTAAAACTGGAAAATAAAACCAAGGTGGGGTAGGGGACCATAAATGACACCAAAAACTGTAAACTGTTGGTTCTTTTATATGGAAAAGTATTCAAAATGGGAGGACACTGTTCTATAGATCAGGGATGCTAACAGATATCTATGCACGTGTAAGTGCTGTGCTCACAGTGAATGGGCATTCCAGTCTTTTGAGGAAATATCCAATTGGAATGGCCCTTCTAGCCTTTTGAGGAATCATAGAATTATCGAGTTGGAAAGGACTTCAAGCCGGGACATCCAGTTCCACTTTGCCGTTGAAAGAACCCACTGATAAAGCCCATTGTAATAGTTGTACCCTGAAGACATAACATTTTGAGTATGATAATATTATATTTTGAAGAACAGCATACCCTATATGTTTAATTGGTTTTATATATTTAGTTATATATTGTATTTTAGTTAACACTTACCCAGTATTGCTAAAACATTGACGGGAAACCGGTTGATGTTTTACAGTGATATTAAGTCAGGCCTGTGCCATAACAACTCATTTTTTTTGGTTGTTGCAGAAGTCAGAATTTTCTCCCAATTACACCAGGGACGTAGCCAGGATTTTAGGAAGGAAGGGGTCCAGACTAAGTGCCACCATTATAATGGGGCTTGGGTGCGTAGTGCAGCAGCACGCACCATTCGTTTCTCTAATGGAAGGGGGGGTCCAGACCCCAAGACCCCCCCCCTTGGCTATGTCCCTGGTTACACAATGACCAAAACCAGCCCCCAGCCCACTTTTTCTCAAACCTAGCCATCTCCTTGTTGGTGGAGATCAGGAGAAGCAGCAAACAAGTGTCCAGCTATCTTCACATTGCTGGATTCAGAGCAATAACATCACCTGCAGGGTGATGCTATTGCTCTGAGCTAAAGGACAATAGCTGAATACTTTTTGCTGACCGGAAAGCGGCCAGGTTTGAAGACTGCAGCTGAGAAAAGATAGGTTGGATGGACAAAAGTCTATCAGTGATCTTTCCTGTAGTTACAACTCCCAGTGTAGGATTACTGCTCCCCCCCCTTTTTTTTTTTTACATATTCAGCAGGAATTTGGAGCCATTTTTATATTTTGGAGTACTGGTTGTGTCTCCCTTATCCAAAATGCTTGGACCAGAAGTGTAAGGGATTATGGATTTTTTTTTGAATGCCTGCATTTGTATATATGTACTGTATATAATGAGATATCTTGGAGATGGGATCCAAGTCCAGAGCTTTATCCTGGTTCCATACTCAGGATAGACAGGAGTGCAAAGTCAAATATGAACTTGAACTTGTTTCCTGAATTTTCATTGGCAGAAAATAAAGGTACCAGCATAAAGCAGGAACAAAATGCCTTTCATATATTAAATGACTGCTGTCCTCTGTATTTTCCTGTTTATACAGCAAATTTATCAGTTTTTACTAGAAAAATAATCTTAACTGGGAGACCTCTCCTCACAACTTGCTGAATGGTTTACTCATGTTGTGAGAGGAGAAGTCATCCCATTTCCCTATCAATATCTAAAGGTTCCTGATAAAGAGCTGTACAAGCAAAAGTATTGTGACAGTAAAGATATATTAACAATGTGTTTTATCAGTGGAAGATGCGTTATTTGAAATTGCAATTTTGGGTTATTTTCTTTTCTGTAGGTTTTCATACATTTTTTAAAAAAAGACATGCAAAGTCAGCTAGAAGATACATGCAAACCTATAGTCTCATACCCAGATTATAGAACAAAGCACAAATCTGAGTAATCCTATCCCTATCCAGCAAGGTTTGGTATAGTACTCTGAAAGAAAGCAGCTCTTTTAATAAGCCACTAGTTCTCCAACTGTAAGAAAAAAGTCTTCATTCAGTGTTTTTGAAAGGCTGATGATATCTTAGCTTTTATATTTATCTTATGTTTGGACAGATCATATTATATTTTATGAGAATTTGTGGGAGGAAAAAAAGCCATGGAAATGAAATCCCATGTGAATTTTCATGAAATTGCCTTTCACTTGCCTGAATAGATTTGTTATTGATTTTGCCCTTTTATAAGAATGAAAGGTTAATGAAAACAATCGTGCCGCTTTCAGCCCATGGTGAAGATTATGTAATATATTTATGATTCGGTACCTCTTTCAAACTCAAACATTAGTATTTAAATCTCCCCCTTATGAAAGATTAGTTTATGTGATGAGGAACGAGCTATGCTCAATGAGTGACAGAATAATAACTTCAGCACTTTTACATTTGCCTGCTTTTAGTATTTTTTAAAACAGTGCACACAATTAACTAAAGATAATTACAGAAATGTCTACAGTGTTTTAAGCTGTATCTTGTACCTGAGCGATGGCACAGCTCAGAGCTTCAAAAGCCAATATCTTTGGCTGCCACTCACTCTCATGTTATGCTGTTCCATTTTCACGATGGCTTATAAGAGCCACAATGTAGGTTCATTCATGATGCTCAAGGCATCTTTTAATAGTATGGAGCAAAGTCATGCTGTTTCAGTGACTCTGGTTACATCTACACTGCAAAATTAATGCAGTTTGGAACTGCTTTAACTGCCATGCCTCAATGCTATGGAATTCTAGGACTTGTAGTTTTGTGAGATATTTAGCCTTCTCTGCCAGAGAGCTCTGGTCTCACTACAAACTACAAATCCCAGGATTCCATAGGATGGAGCCATGGTGGTTAAAGTGGTGCACAAGTGCATTAATTCTGTGGCAGCAGTTGAGGGTGGTAACAAAAAAAGGGGGGCATCAGTACAATAAGAGGGTGAAAAGGAGACAAGGTTTTGCCCAAAGTCTGAATATGTTTTATGTATACATATAGAAGAAAATTTATAAATGATTACTATAATCTAATAGTAATAGAGTACATCCATCACAGTGGGATAAATTATGACCAGGTAACTGAGTGCCTACTGATATCCAGAGGACGTGGTAAGTTGATGGATGAATTTGAGATCATGGGTCATATCAAAATCCATAATTTTGGTCTCCAAACCTGTTCTAGACTTATACATGAGGTTGACCTATAGTTGAGTATATACGGTAGATATACTTTATCTAAATGTTGGCAGTTAGTGGCCTCAGCCTGCTTTTCTGAACATTGTGCTGTCAACATATTTTAGATTGCAGATCCCATCTATTCTGGTTTCCTCAGCTTTGGAGCTGATATGTTGAAAATATTTGTTTTAAAGGAAAGGATGGGGTGATGTTCTCCACAGAGACTCCAAGAGCCCAGTACTCACAAAATCTCAAGAACTCATTTTTTTAATGTGGAAGACGAGAAAGAGAAATTTTGGAAGTGGAAGGCTGGGTTTCACCTACTGTTTTCATTTACAAGCCCATATCTCCTCATTAAGCTTCAGAACAGCCTTGTCCACTTCGACAACATAGGCCCCAATGCCTTACGAAAGAGCCCAGAGAACAATTATCCATCTCTTTCTGTTGAATTCTCTCTGAAAACAAAAAATCAAACCACCTGAGAGCAGTTCTCCTTGTTCCGGTAAACAGATCAATAACAATCTTGTGGTCAGCTATTGATAGACCTAAAGGAACTGGCAATAATAGTTTACTGAAATCCTTTTCTAGGAGGAGACCATCAGTTAACACAGCCAGCAGTTCAATTGTTGTCACATATAGAAACCACATATAAGGGCCAAAGGGGGGGGGGGGTCAATGGAATATGAGAAAGACTTTTTTCAATTAAAAAAAATGAACAAGCAAACAAATATGGAAGTATTAAAGGAAAAAGGGATGCGGTGGCTTAGTAGTTGAGTTGCCAGTTCTGACGATTAGAAGATTGGAAGTTTGGCAATTTGAAGCTCAAGTGCTGCATGATGGAGTGAGCTCCTGTCACTAGTCCCAGCTTCTGCCAACCTAGCGGTTCAAAAGCATGCAAATGCAAGTAGACAAATAGGTACCACTTCAGTGGGAAAGTAACAGTCATGCTGGCTGTATGACCACCAGAGTAGTCCTTGGACAATGTTGGCTCTTTGGCTTAGTAACGGAGATGAGCATCGCTCCCTACAGTTGATTACAACTAGACATTTATATCAAGGGACTAGTTTTACATTTACCTTTATTAGAGAAAAGACATGGTTTCTCTTGAATTCTAAAATACTAAAAGTTACAGAAGCTCTGGAAACCCAAACCCAAGACTTCATTTTGCTAAGTGGGACTTAAAACTATGTAACTATGCATACTTCTTCAGCATAAATCACAGGGCTGGTGGAAGGAGGCAGCTCCACTGTTCATCTCTGGAGCACCCTGGACATGCTTGTCCTTCTTGCTGTTGCTGCATGCCCAAGTGTCATTGTCCAAGACTGCAAGGGGTGACATGTCCAGTGACTATATCCAAGACTGCAAATAATGACAAATTTGACATGCCCTGTTCTTTACCTTCACAAAATGGTACTATTTGGTCTCACAGGCAGAGGCAAATAAATCGGCAGCGGCAGTGAAGAGAACAAGGGGCTTCTGGGAGCCCTCGGCTCAAGGTTAGAGATCTGAAAAGTGTTATAATCTCAATTTCACCATACTTCTCTTAATCCCACCTTCATTTTTTTGTATGAAGTTGTGAAACATTATAGTCACCCCCCCCTCCCCGGGAGGGAATTGTGTGTATTTTCCATACTTTTCCCTATATTAGCACCTTTAAAACAGCAACAACCACATTTTCCTTCATGCATGCAAATTTGTAGGCAATTTCTCATTGTCTAAACTATATTTGAGTGATTTTTTCAAAGATATGTGTGTTGAGTGGTGCACATTAATTCATGTACAGTATATTAAAAGGAAAAAGGAATGAAAAACAAAACAAAAACAAACCCTACTTGCACCTTTCTCCCACAAGTATTTAGATGCTGTAACCATGCTTGGCATACATAGCAGCTATGGATCGGAGGCAAAGTAATTTTATAAGTATTGCTGAAGGTGCTGTTTTATTACTATAATTGTAGTTTAAAAGCTGTGTGTAGTAATCACTTGAGCAGCAATGTCATCATGTTGCTGCATAGTATACAATAGTCCTATAGGATTCTGGCACATATCTTCATTGGGATTGTTCTAGTTAGGACAAGGAATTGGATTTAAGCTAAAATATACTTAAAAGAATGTATGCCAATATGTGAGCAGCTATCTAGTTTTCTTCCAGACTAGTAGGTAGGTGCATGTTGTTTGGGTAGGGAGGGGATAGTGGGATTATTTTTATATTGCATATATTGTTTTCATTGTTGTAAGCCACCTCGATCCTATTGGAGAGGTGGGATAAAAATAAATAAATAAATAATAATAATAATAATAATAATAATAATAATAATAATAATAATAATAATAA